>NW_014541837.1:2146798-2151024 GCF_000741045.1 Vigna radiata var. radiata
GGCTCTTTTCGCTGAGGGATCGGGTTAAGGGTAGGCTAAGAAAGTCGCATGACAATTAATTAATCAAACTAATAATTCAAGAGGAGTAGATAAGAGAGAGCGGATAAACAACATCCATTCATCCATTGTTTTCGCTTGTCAATTGAATCAACTTTATTTTTCATGTTAATATTTTTGTTCTCAAATCCAATTTGTTAATTTTTATTTTCAAGTCTTATTATTTTAATTCACGTGAACGAGAAAGCCTTTCGAGTCTTTTGGGAAAACGATACTTGGTCTTACCATTTATATTACTTGTATGATTTGGTACACTTGCCAATCCGTCAACAAGTTTTTAGTGCCGTTGCCGAGGACTTGAGGTTTATTTTTCTAGTAGGGTGAATTAATTGAATTTGACTTGATTTTATGTTTATTTTTATTCTTGTTATAGTAAATGTTTTCTAGGGTTTTGTGCCTAACATTTGCAGAATGCAGTTTAAACAAGAATTTGATTATATGGGCACTCAATTCCACCAAAATGATTTCAACCACTGGTGGGAACCTCATTCAAACATATATCAAAGCTAATTGGGGCAACAATCCTCTTCATGAAAAGAAATGTTGGGGGAAGCTAAAGAACGTTTATGGTAGGAATTATTCTCTGTACCAAAAGAAACGTTGGGGGAAGTCCAACAATTCTTGCGGCAGAACTTATTCTCTACACCAAAAGAAACGTTGGGGGAAGCCCAACAACGTTTACAACCAAAACAATCTTCTGTACACAAACAAACATTGGGGGAAGCTAAAGAACGTTTATTGCAGGAACAACACTCTCATGTTTTGAAGTCTCTGGGCGTCATTAGGGTTAATACTGAAGTTAACCCTAAAGAAGAATGTCAAGCCACTATCTTTACAAATGATAAGGTTGTCAAGGAGGAAAAGATAGAAGAAGAAGAGCTGGAGATGTATGAAGAGGAAACAAAAACATAAAAAGTTGTTGCTGGGAAAAAAATAGAGGAGATAGAAACAGAAAAGTTGAATGAGAGTGAGAAGAAGGATGAGAAAGGAAAAGCCGTGGTTGAAAGAAAAGAAAAAAAAGGGTAAAAATAAAGAAAGAAAAGAAAAAGAAAAAGAGAAGGTTAAGGAAGGAGAAAATTAAGAAAAAGAGGAAGAGAGAAAAAAAAAAGGTCATGTGAAAAACCCCTTCCTCATAAAAAGAAAAATCATAGGAAGGAAAACAGGTTCAAGTACTTCAAGGAGATCTTCTTGAAATTAGAGATCAAGGCACCTATGATTGATGAATGGAAACATGTGCTTGGCATGATCAACTTCTTGAANAGGTTTAACATAAAGAAGAAGAAGAAGAAAATACTAAGCACGAAGAAGTTTAACACCTACTGATGGGTGTTTGTGGAGACTTTCCCAATTGTTGGATCATAATTTGAATTTCTGTGTTTGTTTTCTGTTTTTCAAATTCTGTCTATTACATTTTGTGTGTGCACATGCATTTAAGTGAGGAAAATCTTGAGATTGAAAAATTTAGGGCAAAGATCAGGAGTCACCAAGAGAAATCACAAAGAGGCAAGCAAGAAAAGTGGTAAGGAAAATTACCACCCACCGTCGGGCGGTACCACTTTGCCGCCGGGCAGTGGCGGCGAAAAATAGAACCCGAGCTCTTTAAAAGCTGGGTATTTTCAAGATTTCTTCACCTTGCTTTGCCCCTTTGAGTTTCCCCTGGCGGTCTCCCTACACTTTGCTCCAGATTTGCACTTCCAAGAGGGTTTTTAAGAGATTTCTTCACACTTTCTAAACACCCACCCACAAAAAGTTTAGTTCTTGCTCATATTTGGGGATTTTTCTCGGTGGGAGTGTGCATTTAGAGTCTTCCATCATCAATTGAAGGATTTGTTGCTAGCATTCATATCTCCACTCAAGTAAGTTGTGAAATTTCATTTGTTAGTTCTTAATTTTGAAATTCTTGATGAACATGCTTAGGAGTTTGGTAACTTAGGGTTTTGAGATTCTTTGCATGGATTGTTGAATTGGGAACTGCTATGGACCATTTAAATTGTTTGAAATTGGTTGGCATGGTAGGAATTAGCATTTGAGTGGAGATTAGGGTTGATTTGGTGAAAAATTTTTGAAAACCCCTATCACCGTCGGGCGATATGCCTTTGCCGCCGGGCGGTCTGCTGTGTTTTTGTGGTTTATTTTGCATTGTGAAAGGGGGAACATGTGCACTCCTAGTTGTAAATTTTGTTGGGTTTGAAAGTGTTTGTGGATGCATTAACTTCTAACAATAGATTTCTGTGGTTTTTGGCAAATTGTATTCATTGCAGAAATGACATCAGCATCATGCAGGGGAAGAAATACTGGGGTAAAAGGAAGATGCCAGAAAGCTCGAGAGGATTCGATTCTCAGAGGTTCCTCTCTAAACAACATGAGGAACACTATCCAACTGTGCAAGAAAGGAGGTTGCTAATGGAGAGGAAAGCTTCCTTCATACCTGACTTGGCTCCTGAATTTGAAGAGGAGATTTTGAGGAGAGATTGGGAGAGGTTGACGACTTACTCAGCACCTGCCAGTGTGGAGTTGGTGAAAGAATTCTACACCAACGTGGTGCCCAGAGGAGGAGTGGCTGCTGGGGGATATACGAGCTTTGTGAGGGGGTAGACTATCAGTTATGACCCTGATACCATTAACAGCTTTTTGGGCACAGAGTGGCCAGGGGAGCAGTGCCAGTATGCGGCACATGCTGGTTTGTTTGGTAATGTAGCTGAAATTGACGAGGTTGTGTGTCTTCCTGGTAGGCACTATCAGACTAACGCTAGCGGTGCACCGGTGAATATTAAGAGGTTGGATATGATACCTTTAGCCCGATACTGGATGGCGTTCACACATGCCAACATCCAACCATGCTCCCATATCTCAGATATCACGATGCACAGGAATCGTCTCATCTTCTGCTTGATGAGACAGATGGAGGTAAATGTCGGCCAAATCATTGCCGACGAGATTAGGAGCTGTGCTATGACCGTTAGTAGCAGGATGCCAATCGGGCATCCATCTTTGATCACTTTTCTGTGCCAGCAGGCTGGGGTGAACATTGCAGTTCCCCCATATGAGAGACTTAGGAATGCCATTGATGCTGCTTATTTCCACCAGTTCTGTGCGGAGGCCGGAGCAGTAGGAGCAGCAGATGCTGCAGGGGCAGCACCCAAAAGGCGTCGTAGGAGAGCTGCAGCTTAGTAGGAGCAGGTGCCTGATGAGGTACTAGTGTAGCACGCGGAGCCCTTCCAGATGAGGGACATGTATATGTCCATGATGGAGGCCCGGATGGAGGCCCTTCACAGAGGGCATGTGGCTACTGCTGAGATGATCATTGGACTTTATGACCAGCCACCAGTACACAGATGGACTATGGATGAGTTTCATACAGCTGTGGCATGGCCTGAGCAGTAAGCGCAAAGTAGTGGGTTTGGAGCAGCTGGAGCTCCGAACACTAAGGAAGAGAACTATGAGGACGCAGATGATGAGAGTCAAGAGGACTCCGATGACAGCATGGCCTGATTGCGGATATCTACTGAGGGATGTCCATAGATAGGATTTAGTTTTTATTTCTTTTACTTTTATTTTTATTTTATCTCTTTTTAAATTCTTAGAATAGGTTGAATTTTAATTTCAGTGTGTACTCTTGGCTTTAATTCTTGTTTTGAAAATGTTTGACTGACTGGCGTGCATGATGGAGCTAATTGATGATTATTTGATGTGGATGAGAATTAAGTTGCAATGCATGTTGATATTCTGTGAAATAGATGTGTGATAATTTATGATTGTGGTCATGATGCTAGGCAGGTGTTGACAAATTGGCAAGCGTACCGAATCGTTCAAGTAATAATAAAATGGTAAGTCCAAGTATAGTTTTCCCAAGAGACTCACGACACTAAACTGTTGTGCTTTTGCTTAACCAATCAAGACTATAAAAATAATATTTTGGAATTTTTATAAAGTGCAGAAAAATAAACATGAATGCAATTTGATCAATTTAGGTTAAACACAAAAGTAGATGAATGAATGGAGTTGTTGGGGGTTTACAATTTCATCTAATTCGCTCTCTCTTACATACTACCCTTGAATATTAGTTTGATTAATTCAATTGTTATGCGACTTTCTTAGCCTCCCCTTAACCTGATCCCTCGACGAAAAGGGCCTAATATTAACTACCGGCTTGCTATCCCTAGCCTCCC
>NW_014541837.1:2155449-2160365 GCF_000741045.1 Vigna radiata var. radiata
CGCCATAATAAAAAGGAGCCCACACATTAGAGTCCCCGACATGAATATGACGAGATTGATAAGTTTAGAAAAACAATTGAAGAGAGAAATAGAAGAAGTGAGAAATCAGAATGTTAAGTTGACGAAAGAGCTACGGAATGCTCGNAANGATGGTGTAGATTTGAGGTCGGAAAAAGAAGAAATAACGCNGGCATATGAAGGGATTCTCAGGAAACAAAACATCGAAGGAGATTATACGTTCCGAATAAAGCAGGATCTCGCAGCCGCCAACGTAAAGTTAGCCCTGAGGGTGAAAGAAAGGAATACGGCACTAGAAGCTGANGAACGTTGGAGATATCTTTATGAAGAGACCAAGAGAGATAGACAAGAAACCCTAAAAAGACTGAGGGAAGCCCAGATTCAAGTTAAAGAAACAGAGGGGCAAATGAAAGGGATGGCAATGTCATTTGAGGTAGAACTAGATCAGGAGCGGGAAAAGGCAGAAGAAAAGAGAGAAATCAGGCTATGATGAAGCAGATGAAGAGTCATATTCAGAATCAAGAGCAGGCCGTGAAACACTAGAGGGGGAATTTCTCCCGACTAGTTGCCCTTGCCAGTAAAGCTAGCAAAGATATCCCCAAGACTATGTTAATAACGATATCAAAGAACTGTGGTTTCCACCTTCTTTTAGCATGCATCATCTCTGCATTTTAACATAATTTGTTTTTCGTCTAATCTAAATTATTAAAAACAGTTTAAAATTAAATAAAAAAACAACAGCGAGGCTTCCACGACATCCTTATAGGACTCGAGCAAATGCCAAAGCTATGGAGGAGTGGGAAGATGAACGTGAAACGGTGAAGGCCGATATTAGCGAACTAAAGGATCAAGTCGGTCAAATCTTAGAGGCATTGAAAGCAATGAAAACTGCAGGAGATACCTTGTCTGCAAAGGTCGAGGATAATGCTCACACTCCAATACATAACGTTGTGGGCACACAATTCACGTTTCCAACGTATGGTTTACCACCGGGTTACACACCTCCCATTGAAGATCAGTCAGAGGAGCCTCCTTTGACACTTCCCATAACTAATAGCATAATTCCCACAAGTACCCGAGGGCCTATCCATGCAACCGAGACAAAGACAATTGAAGCATCCAAGCCTCTTCACACCGTTATCGCACAAGAAACTCCCTTGCATGCAAAGGTAGAAGGAACAAAGGATAAACTNGACATTTTAGAAGACAGACTAAGGGCCATAGAAGGGTTTGAAAGCCACGGATTTGGTGACGTGGCAAGGTTGAGTTTGGCCCCAGGAGTGATAATTCCACACAAGTTCAAGGTGCCAGAATTCGAGAAGTACAAGGGTAACACATGCCCTAAGAATCATTTAACCATGTATTGTCGAAAAATGGCTGCCTACGCTCATGACGACAAATTACTTNTTCATCTCTTTCAAGATAGCTTGGCTGAGGCGGCGTTGAGTTGGTACACGCATTTGAATTCCTCTCATATTCGTTCTTGGGCAGACCTGGTGGACGCCTTTGTAAGGCAATACAAATACAACATACATGTCGTGCCAGACAGATTACAATTGCACCACATGACAAAGAAAGAGGAAGAATCTTTCAAGGAATATGCGCAACGATGAAGAGAGTTGGCAGCGCAGGTTGAGCCACCTCTATATGATAAGGAAATGGTTTCAATGTTTGTGAGCACACTACAACCACCCTTTTATGAGCGTATGGTTGGAAATGTATCTTCCAATTTCGCTGATATCATCATCATAGACGAGAGGATTGAGATCGGGCTGAAAAGTGGCAAAATTACCACTCCGAAGAAATCTATTTTTTAATTCATAAAAAGAGAAAGAAGGAAGAGTGCATGCAACATCAACAATACCCATGTGGGGAGGTCATGCGCCCACTCATGGCTATCAACCAATCCCGAGTTACCCTCCTTATGTGAACAATACAATGTCTGGTCCCCAAGCAAGACCTCGACCGCCAGGGTATTATCAACCGCAATAGGCTTCGAATAATGCCTGGGGCACTGGAGTCGGCTTAGGTCAAAGTGCTCATCCTAAGAGGAATCCAGAGAAAAATTTCACTCACATTCCTATGACGTACACAGAACTGTTACCCCACCTCCTTAAGAAGGGTCTGGCCGTTGTTTGCCCAATGAAACCCTTACAACCTCCGTACCCCAAAAATTTTGATGCAAATGCGATATGCGATTTTCACGGGGGAGCTGTCGGCCACTCTACAGAAAGATGCACATCTCTTAAATTCAAAGTACAATCTCTAATTGACGCAGGATGGTTGAAGTTCCAAGAGGACAAACCTAGTGTTGAAGTCAATCCCCTTGCTGAGCATGGAAGTACCTCAACTATACCTTGAGAAGAAGTATTTGCAAACCCAAGAGTAGGAAGATAAAGAATTTGCCTGTGATGCTTATTAAATTTGTAATCGTTTTTTTATCACCCTCACTGCTTTTCCCGGAGCCTTGAGGTTCGTGCGTTACGGGTTAACACTTTCTTTTGCATTTGGTTTAACATTAAAGGATGTTTGTTTCATTTTTTTCAATAATCTCGTGTCTAAATTTTCTTAACTCAAATAATACTTATATGAAAATAAATGTTTTGGAAACAATATTGTTGATTTTCCTAATTTTGTGCGTCCTATCAACAACATGGAAAATGATTATGGTTGACCCGGAACCCTCTCTAAATTTAATGAGATTTTAAGGAAATGAAACCCCATCAAGAAAAGGTTGAAATCTTTAATATAGGAGGGCGAGACCAACACGAAAGGAAAGTTCAACTTAAGTTACAACTCAATCCAGAATGTCTTTGGATCAAAGATGAAGTCCGAAAGCAGTTCGATGTGAGATTTTTTTAGCTAGGGCTAAATACCCCCAATGGGTAGCAAGTATCTGTCAAAGAAGTACGATAATGAACAAATGCATGTTGACCATCCTTTCTCGTGGCCACAAACCTGAAGAATCAAACTTTACATCGTCATCCAAAGATGAATGGGGCAGTCAAGGCTGTTAATAAAAAAAAACATCAAGAGAATTGTACCTTCACTTTAGATAGTTACTACACAACGGTACATACGTCGACTGAGGCAACACCTTTTTCTTTGGTATATGGAATGGAAACAGTACTACCCTTCGAGGTAGAAATCTCATCCCTACGAGTATTAATCTAGTTAGAAGAAGTAGTTTGGGTTCAAACCTTTGGTCAACCCAATCTCATTAAAAAAAATTGACCACAACATGCCATGGACAATTATACTGACAAAGAATGAAGAGGGCATTCGACAAGAAGGTACAAAAGGGGCAAGTGGACTCCAAATTATGAAGGCCCGTATGTGGTAAAAAAACATTTGATGGTGGGGCACTTATTCTCACAAGAATGGATGGAGAAGAGGTATCATTGCCAGTTAATTTGTAAAAAAAATTAATTTTGCATAATGATTCCATGATAGGGAATGCTCTTAAAGTGGAATTGACAATATTGTATAAATCTTTTTTTCATCTCTTTCATAAGGTCACTCTTAATTTTCAAAATACCTCCCGAAAATAATGAGCATCACAGGCAGATTTACTGCGTGCGAGTTTGTTCTTAAAGGATGTCGTGGAATTAATTAAAAAAGAAAAACAGAGAGAAGACGTATATCAATCTCACACAATTTTTCGCTCATACATTCATGCATCATACATCATCATGCATTATCATAACGGCTCAAAGAAAAGAAAAGTGTGGCGCACCATGCATCACCACCATCCACGAGGGATCCATGGTTTCATTGGAAGACAGTTCAAATGATACATCAGTGAAAGAATCCGACGAATAAAAGCCCAGTTATCATCCTGGCACCAAAGCCCAATTATCATCCTGGCACAAAAGCCCAGTTATCATCCTGGCACCAAAGCCCAGTTATCATCCTGGCACCAAAGCCCAGTTATCATCCTGGCACAAAAGCCCAGTTATCATCCTGGCACCAAAGCCCAGTTATCATCCTAGCACAAAAGCCCAATTATCCTCCTGGCACCAAAGCCCAGTTATCATCCTGGCACCAAAAGCCCAATTATCATCCTGGCACCAAAGCCCAATTATCATCTTAACACAAAAGCCCAGTTATCATCCTAGCACCAAAGCCCAGTTATCATCCTGGCACCAAACCCCAGTTATCATGCTGACACCAAAGCCCAGTTATCATCCTGGCACAAAAGCCTAGTTATCATCCTGGCACCAAAGAATAAACAAAGCCCAGTTTTCATCCTAGCACCCAAAAAATAAACAAAGCCCAGTTTTCATCCTGGCACCAAAGAAAAAATATTCGCCCTCCACAGGTATCATGGTCCTTCAGCAAAATCCACACAAAGTTGCTACACTATCTACCAGGTATGCTTCGAGGTAATCTTGTTCATTCTCTTTAGACCCGAACGAAATTAGTGTCTTTATCTTTATTTAGCTTTTACTATGATAACACAAAAAAAAAAAAAAAACTCCAAAGTTCACGTTATCTAGCAAAATCTAAATAAAGAGGGACAATTGTCAACACCCAATTTCGTCCGAGAAAGTAAATAATCAATATTAAAGAAACTAATAATCTTCCTCAATGCAGGGCACATCACTTTAGAATGTTTTTGAAATATTTGTTTAACATGGTAATAATTTGAATCAATATTATGGCATTAATGGTAAGCAATAATAACAAATATATTGATATAATTTGCTGCATCAGTTTCTTCCTGAAGAGCAAAAAAATAAGATCCTTTTTAAATGGGCAAATTTTCTGACAATTATTATAATCTTTGTGACAAATTTTATTTGATTTATTTGATTGCAATCAAGACCATTTCTTTCCCTATTTTGCTAATTGTCAATTAATTCGCCATTAAGGCAAGATCACATTAATATTACAAT
>NW_014541837.1:2160835-2165210 GCF_000741045.1 Vigna radiata var. radiata
GGGTTCATAAAATAAAAAATATTTTTTTGTTTCTCAATAATTTATTTTTATTTCTATTTATTTTTATTTTTTTGGGGAAAATTAATTATTTTTGAAAACCAC
Source organism: Vigna radiata var. radiata (assembly GCF_000741045.1). Classification (NCBI taxonomy): domain Eukaryota; kingdom Viridiplantae; phylum Streptophyta; class Magnoliopsida; order Fabales; family Fabaceae; genus Vigna; species Vigna radiata. The sequence continues at coordinate 2,160,938 of NW_014541837.1, forward strand.
ATTAATTTTATACATTTAATTAAAGGTACTGCCTTTGGTAGGCGCGGTAGGGTGCTAATACTTTCCTTACGTGTAACCGATTCCCGAACTTAAAATCTCTTTTTCGTAGACCATGCTTTTATTTTAGGCTTTTTCCATAATAAATTATGGTGGCGACTCCCAAAATATTTTTTAAACCCGTTTGTTTTTCGGATCGCTGTCCCGTCGCGATCCCGGTTGTGACAATGGGAAACCGCCGAGCGGCACACTTAAACCGTCGGGCGGTGGTCCGCTGGGCCTGGGCCTGTTAATATTTTTGTTCTCAAATCCAATTTGTTAATTTTTATTCTCAAGTCTTATTATTTTAATTCACGTGAACGAGAAAGCCTTTCGAGTCTGTTGGGAAAACGATACTTGGTCTTACCATTTATATTACTTGTACGATTTGGTACACTTGCCAATCCGTCAACATCCATCAAATGTAACCAATTGAACTTCAAAATGCTCATTCCATTTAATAAAAAAAAATAAAGTTTAAAGCAAGGCCAAGTAAAGGAGGTAGTTGCACCATGTGCTACATTCTCAAAGAGAAATTGAAAGAAAAATGTGATTGTGGGAGGCGGCTGGCTGCTCTCATCCGTAACCCTCCATCAAGCTCCAAGGAATATGCTATGAAAAAGGTCCTCCTATGAATATGCTATAATAAAAATAAAAAATCTGTATGTGGCGGCCGGGAGCTTCTCTTGAGTGAAGCAAGCTATTCCCTAATTCACGTGCTGGTGTCAGAAATAAGAGCAGGCCAATCAATGTGTATGTGATTTAGGATCCCATACAGAAGAAGCAGATCCTGCTCAAAGCATTGGGCATGGTTGGTTGCTCTAGGACACAGTAGCCACACAATTAAGTAGTGGATCATCCTCTCTTAAACTTTAAAGCCACCAACAAGCAGTTCCCTACGGTTGGTCTACTGTTCAGGATGGCGCAAGAAAGATTGAAAGGCCATCAGTCAGTTGAAGTCAGGAATTCCAAGATGAACTTTCACAGCATCATCCCATATGGTAAGTTGGGCAACGTTGGTCCACACATCATCATCCAAAATTATGCGGACTCCCTTTACTTTGGTGGATATAATCCCATATCGATATCTCAAGTTGAAGTAGAAAAATCTTATGAGATCGGGATAAATACAACCTTTTTGCTCCACTAAATTTGTGAGACCTTGACCAGCAAAGAGATCCAGAAACTAAAATCCATAGAAGTGATAAAAATCAAGACGAATAAACTTTACCACCATGGTTCTTCTTTCTTGCCATGAATTTACATAATCCGCATGTTTTTCTAGATCCGAAATCCACCCATCAATGGTTGCAGGACGTGGTTGAGAAGAAGATGCTTCAGCAGCTCTACGGCGATGTGTTCTTGATTCAGCCATGGAAGGAGTTTGAAAGAGTGAGACTTGGAGAGAATGAAAAGAAATGGAGAGATTTTTGCGTTAGATTTGATTTCAGCAGTTTCTGCGTGCAAAAGAGTGACCATTAATCGATTATAAGGGGCTATTTATAAGAAAAATGGAAAAAGTACCCATTTATGACCGTTTATGGCCATTATAGAGCTCTCCAACAGCTATTTATGGCCATTTATGGCCGTGATAATCGATTATGACTCGTGATAATCGATTATCTGTTCATCAGTTACTTGCCAGACATTGCATGATAGTCGATTATGCCTGATGATAATCGATTATCAGTTCATAATTTCCAGATTTGAGTTTTGAGTTTGAATAATCGATTATTCCAAGAGGTAATCGATTATTGGCGATTAAGGGATGTCTGAAAGCTAAAAATAATCGATTATTACCTTATGATAATCGATTAAAAACGCTATTCTTGCGAAAATTTTAAAAATTTTCATAAGCTTTGATCCTAAGACATATCTAACACTCCTAGCTCTCTTCTATCCTTAGGCAGTGCCTTTTTGAAAATATCAGCTAATTGATGTAAGGTATCAATATATTCAATTTTACAATCTCCTTTTTGAATATGGTCCCTCAAGAAATGATGTTTAATCTCAATGTGCTTAGTTCTTGAATGCATTATGGGGTTCTTATTCAGATTTATAGCACTAGTATTATCACATTTTAATGGAATATTATCAAGGAATATATCAAAGTCATTCAGTTGCTGTTTCATCCACAGAATTTAGGCACAACAATTTCCAGCAGCAATATATTCAGCTTCAGTGGTAGACAAAGCTACACCCTTTAAGACATAGAACGAGCTTAGAATCAAGCAAAACACATAAATTGAGTCAGTAGAGAGTCAAAAGCTATTTTTAGCGATATTATGCTTGTTTTGCATTGTTTTGTAGCATCTTTGATGAAAGTGAAGAATGGAATGGAAGATGAAGGTCTTAGACTCAAGAAGGAAGAAAAAAAATGAAGAGAAAAAGAGTCTAGGAACCGCCCAGCGCCAAAATCCACTGCTAGGCAGCCAAATGCGAGGAGAAGCCACAGTCTAACACCCAGGCGACGACGTTGGGCGATTTTGCGATAAAAGGCAAACCGCCGGGCGGCATAAGTGTGACGTCGGGCGGTTGTCTGCTGGGCTTGGGCTTGTTTTCTATGACGCTCCTCAGCTATAAATAGCCCTATTGCGACTTGAGAGTCATTCTTTTGACAGAAGAGGGCGACCAGACCTAATTTTCACTCCTTGGAGAAGATCTCATGAATGCTTAGGCTCTTTTTTATCCTATCTAGGGTTTGCTTTTCCATTCTTCCATCATTTTTCATCTAAGTTCACCATGACAATGATGAACTAAACCCTTTTGTTATTGGGGTAAACAATGTAATCTTTTGAAACTCTCTTTTATTGAAACTCTTGTTTATTTATATGCTTGTCGTATGCTTTGATTTTCAATTGTTGGGTTCTCATCTATGCTTAAAGCTTTTGTCATTTAACTCATTCGATAACTGTTGTTTGTCTTTATTGATACGGGAACGTACGATACTGTCATGAACTGGTGAGAAATTCATTGATTAAGCAATACCACCTAGGGATAGGGGGTAAGACGATCAATTGTTTTTGCTTATGTTCTTAACGCGTTATTAATTACTAGGGAAGGCTAGGGATAGCAAGCCAGTAATTAGTAATAGGCTATTTTCGTCGAGGGATCGGGTTAAGGGTAGACCAAGAAAGTTTGCATGACAATTAGATAACAAAGCAAATTAAATAAGAGGAGTAGATAAGAGAGAGTGGATAAGATGAAATTGTAAACCCCCAACAACTCCATTCATCCATAGTCTTTTTCTCGTCAATTGAATCAACCGCATTTGCATGTTTATTTTGTGTTTTTGCATTCCCACCAATTAATTTTCTTTACAAGTCTTACGATTTCAATTTGCACAAACGATAAGGCCTTCGAGTGTCTTGGGAAGAACGATATTGGGTTTTACTAATTATATTACTTGAAACGATCTTGTACACTTGCCAGAGAGTCAACAAGTTTTTGGCGCCGTTGCCGGGGACTCGAGGTTCAACTTTTTCAAGTAGTGTGAATTGACTTAAATTTGACTTGTTTGTAATTATTTTTTTTTATTATTTTTTTTGTTTAATTTTTCTGTAAAAGTGCTTATAGGGTTTGTTTCTTGTGTATGCAGGAAACAATACACACTAGAAGCAGAAAAGACCAACAACCTCTTCTTGAAGGGCTATCAGATAGGAGAAAGAGGAAAGTTAGACGTCCTGCACGTGAAAATTTTCCTTTTCCTAAAGAACTTTGGCAATCTTCACTTGAGACTTCTGCACAGGACATTGAGGAGATGGCAGACCAACCTCCTCCAAGACACACACTGGGGGACGCATCAAACATGATGGCTCCTTTGCACTTTAACAATATAGCTTTGCCAGCAGATAATGCAAAAAACATGGTGATGAACCCTGCACTCATCCAACTAGTCCAGAGCAACCAATTTCACGGGTTGTTAAATGAGAATCCCTATGATCATTTAACCACTTTTAGTGAGATCTGCAATACCGTGAAGATAAACGAAGTTTCTGATGACGGGGTCAAACTCAGCCTGTTTCCTTTCTCTCTTGGAGGAAACGATAAAACATGGTTGCATTCATTCCCAGAAGGTACTGATGAGTCGTTATTTCTTGAACTATATTTAGTTTATTGCACTTAAATAAACCAGGGAATTGTGTTTAATTGTCTGTTATTTCCCCGTTTTCCGAATTTTGCTTAATTTGGTCAAAAATTCGTATTTTCACTAATTTGAATTTTCTGAGCTGATTAA
>NW_014541837.1:2167038-2180341 GCF_000741045.1 Vigna radiata var. radiata
CACTGTTTCCTTGAGATTCTTGAATTGTGATTGTCTGTGCACTCTGACTTGGTTAATGTGAATTCTATTTTTGCACTTGCAATTGGGTATACGCTTAGTTGCCCAGTTGGTGTTACATCTTCGCTTAGTTGATGTAACTTAATGGTGTAATTTAGATTTGATATTAACACTGCGTTCCCTTAGTTCACTTTTATGAAAATAGGGTTAACCTTCGCTTAGTTGGTTAACTTTGTTGGATTAGAGGTTTGAGTCGCAACTTTATTTTGTTGATCTATGATTGGAAACATTGTAATTAAGTTAATGACCAACCATTTTTATTCTGTATGTGATTTCGTTTTGCAATTCTGTTTTTACATTTCTATTGCATCCGTGTTTTAATTTAGTTTATCCACATTCACAATCCTTTCACAACCCCCCCCCCCCACTTCGTGTTTGACTTGATTCTCGAACTGAAAAATTGGTCCTTGAGAGACGACCTAGGAGTCATTTCCTAGCTATACTGCATTTCTAATATGCAATTAAATTTGTATGGGTCGCGACACCCATCAGTACTTTCAGAAATTGGGAGGCGGTGGCAACAAAATTTGTTAACAAATTCTTTCCACCGACTAAGATCAATTAAGGGAAGTTAGAAATCTCTTCATTCAAGCAATGAATGGAAGAAACTCTTGGAAAGGCGTGGGACAGATTCAAAGGCCTGTTGAGGAAGACCCTTGTCCATGGACTTCACAAGACTTCATATCTACTTGCTTTCCTTGGAGGCTTACAAACTCAGTCAAAGATGATGTTAGATGCTTCAGTTGGAGGCAGTATAAATAGAAAGACTGAAGATGAGTGTAATGCCACGACAACTTACAGGGACTGCTGACTGCCCCCACACATCAACACGAGGCTTTCCAGTGTGCTTTGTCCTCACTCACACATTTTCTGAGAAAACTTCCCGGAAGGTCACCCATCCCATAATTACTCTAGGCTAAGCACGCTTAACCATGGAGTTCTTATGAGTTAGGCTACCGAAAAGCAAATGCATTTGTTTTTCGGTTGCCTAACTCATAAGAACTCCATGATTAAGCGTGCTTAGCCTGGAGTAATTATGGGATGAGTGACCTTCCGGGAAGTTTTCTCGGAAAGTGTGTGAGTGAGGACAAAGCACACTAGAAAGCCTTGTGTTGATGTGTGGGGGCAGTCAGCAGTCCCTGTAAGTTGTCGGGGCGTTACAATGAGGCTTATGAATTGATTGAGAGCATGGCTATGAGTGAAGTGACGCATAGTGAAAGAGGCGCATAGAAAGGAGGAGTTTTGCATCTCCCTACTAATGATGCTATGGCTGCTCAGAATCATCTCCTTACCCAAAAGCTGGATAAGTTAACAAAGGTCCTTTTTGAGTTTCCAAAGGGAATAAGGAATATTTCTCAGACTCAACAGCTTTGCGATCTATGTGGTGGTGACCATATTAATGGTCAATGTGCTTTTCCTAAAGAAATGCAGCAGGATGTCAACTACATGGGAAACCAATTCCAGTACAGGAAAGGTAATTTTAACCAAGGCAATTCTAACCAAGGTTGGAAGAACCACCCCAGTATTGGACAAATTCAAAGTAATTCTTCTGGGCAAGTAGGAGGCTTCTGGCAGCAACAACCATAACCTTTATAGCAACAGGTGAGCAACTTGACAGAGACGGTCAGAGACCTCAGTGACCGATTTGATAAATATTTTAAAGTTTATGAGTCTCAGCTAAATAGTAATCAAGCCAGCTTCAGATCATTGGAGTCGCAGATTGGCCAGTTGTCTAAAAGGATAGAAACTATCGAGAAGAATCAGTTCAGGGCTAACATTGATGTTAACCCTAAGGACGAATGCAAAGTTGTTCTGACAAGCAATAAAAGAAAGGCAGAAGTGGAACTAATTAATTTTGAAAACAATGAAAAAGAAGATGAGGAGATGATGAGTGTTGATGAAGTCAATGAGAAAAGAGGCGGTGAAGATGAAGTTGAACTCATTGATGAAGAAGAGGATCCGGAAGAAGAAATTTTTGAGCCAGAAGATGAAGATAAAGTTGAACTCACTGATGAAGAAGAGGATCCTGAAGAAGAAATTATTGAACCAGAAGATAAAGATGAAGTTGAACTCATTGATGAAGAAGAGGACCTTGTTGTTCAACCTCAAAAGATGAATCATCCGCCTAAGGTAGAAGACCCAGGATGTTTAACAATATCATGTGTTCTGAATGAGTGTGATGTAGGGGAAGCTATGATAGATTCCGGAGCTAGCATCAATATGTTACCCAAGCATTTCTTAACAAAATTCAGAGGGCTAGTATTGAAGCCGTCTAGCGTTACTATGACGGTGGCGGATGGATCTATAGCAGAACCACTTGGTATGGTGGAGGATGTTATTGTGCGAGTGGAGCAGCTTGAGTTCTTAGTTGATTTCATTATCATGGACGTGGAAAATGATGAAAAGATTCCTGTGATTTTGGGAAGACCTTTCATGGCAACGTCAAAGATGCTTATTAATGTCCATGATAGAAGAATAATGATGAGAGATGAGGAATATTTGCTTCTTTATACTGGCTATAAGGAGGACGAGGTTAGAATAATAAGAAGAGCCAGACATGAGAAGCCCGAGAGAGAAGCTGTATCTGAAGATAGCACATTAGGTACTGATTATACTGACAGCTGTAATATTTTGCAGGTACCTGTGAGTCAAGAAGGAAGAACCATCCATCCTGAATTAAAGGAAGACCCATTCTAACCAGGCATCAAAGTGAAATATAAGAGGAGGGAGTGGGTATTAAAAGAGCTGAAAGAGAAAGGGGTGGTGGAGATCGAGGCACCATACAGTGGACATACCAAATGAGTGGATAAAAGAAAGTTGAGGATTCAGTGTACTAGAGACACCAACAAAAAGGATAACACGTGATGTTGTTGGGACAATTCTTTGTAAATATTAGTTTTAGGTTTATTTTATTTGTTGGACTTGTAATTTTTGAGTATTTCAACAATTTTTGGGTGACATCTACTGGGAGATGCTAATTTTTATGGAGTTACTGAAGAACACAACAAGGTACACCTACTGATGGGTGTTGGAGAGATTTGCACTTACTGACAAATGCTAAACAGGTTTTGGTCAGGCTTGTGACGTTAAACAAGCGCTACTAGGAGGCACCCTAGATTCTCCCTTTTCACTTTTGCATTTTGAATTCTTAGAATAGGTTGAATTTTTTACTTTCAGTGTGTAGGCTTGGCTTGAATACTTTTATGAAAATGTTTGACTGAATAACTTGCATGATAAGTCTATTTAATGATGATTTGATGTGGATGATAATTGAGTTGTATTGCATGTTGATATTCAGGGGAACAGATGTGTGATGAATTATGATTGTGGTTATGATGCTAAGCAGGGTGTATAAATGAATGTTGTGTGAAAAAGCATGTGTGTGAGGTATTGAGCTCCAGAGTTTTCATTTTTGTATGTGTTGTTCACAGGAAAGCATGAATGATATTTCCTTAATCTTGATGATTGATTGAATAGCATGTGAATGTCATATGATCAAGGTCATTCTTGAAAACCCTTCTTTAAGCCAAATTTTTACCCAAAGTGCTTGAAATTTTATACCCTTTTTGAACCTTAGCCTTAAACAGGATGAGAAACCTTGTTTTGAATTTGTTTACCTTGAGTTGGGTTGAGCTTAACTGTATGTGTGGAAAAGGTTCAAGTTTGGGGTTGTATGGGGGAAATTGAAAAGCAATTGTAAAACATTGAGCTCAAATGTTGAGAAAGAGAAATTCATGAGAAAAAGAAAAGAAAAGAAGAAAAGCATGAAAATGAGCTCAATGTAAAAGAAAAGGGAAGAAGTTNGGAATAAGTGAGATTGGTGAGGAAGAAAGTTGTGCTTAAATTTTGAATACTATGGTAGCTCTCTTAACTCAAAGACTTTACATTCTAGAAAAACCAATTTTTCTTGTTAGCCCAACCTCAATACAAGCCGTGGAAAAGTCCTTGTGATGGCATTTGCATGTGAAGATTTTGATTGTTTTAGATGAATGTCAATGTTGGTTAATGTGACTTGTGAATAATAGAGAGTTGGAGTGTCACCCTAAACAGTTGAGTGATTGAGTGAAACACTTGCTTGGTAAGAATTGTAAAAATTCATGCTTACATCTTTGCTTGGTGGATTAGTCAATAATAATGTGTAACATCTGTTGAGTAATATGTGAACTGAATTGAATTGAAAGCATGCATGCATCTTGATTTGATTTCACTAAAGGTCTGAAATTGAGTATTTCTTGTCATGTATTTTAGGAGTGTTGAACCATTGGATGAAATAGTAGAAAGCCAAGTTTTGTTTTGTTTGCATGTTTTGTTTTGTTTGCTTGACGACAAACAAAGTTCTAAGTTTGAGGTTGTGATAACGGTTGAAAAACAGTTATTTTCATATGTCAATTGAGACCAAATTACACCCTTTAAGACTTAGAACGAGCTTAGAATCAAGCAAAACAAATGAATTGAGTCAGTCGAGAGTCAAAAACTGTTTTTAGCGATATTATGCTTGTTTTGCATTGTTTTGTAGCATCTTTGATGAAAGTGAAGAATGGGATGGAAGATGAAGGTCTTAGACTCAAGAAGGAAGAAGAAAAATGAAGAGAAGAAGAGTCTAGGAACCGCCCAACGCCAAAATCCAACACTGGGCGGCCAAATGCGAGGAGAAGCCACTGTCTGACACCCAGGCGACAACGCCGTGCGGTCGAACCCACCGTTGGGTGGTGGCGCGACTATGGCCAAACCGCCGGGCGACATAAGTGTGACGCTGGGTAGTTGTCTGCTGGGCTTGGGCTTGTTTTCTATGACGCTCCCCAGCTATAAATAGCCCTATTGCGACTTGATAGTCATTCTTTTGACAGAATAGGGTGGCTAGAACTAACTTTCACTCCTTGGAGAAGATCTCTTGGATGCTTAGGCTCCTTTTTATCCTATACAGGGTTTGCTTTTCCATTTCTTCCATCATTTTTCATCTAAGTTCACCATGACAATGGTGAACTAAACCCTTTTGTTGTTGGGGGAAACAATGTAATCTTTTGAAACTCTCTTTTATTGAAACTCTTGTTTATTTATATGCTTATCGTATGCTTTGATTATCAATTATTGGGTTCTCATCTGTGCTTAAAGCTTTTGTCGTTTAACTCATTCGATAATGGTTGTTTGTCTTTATTGATACGGGAGCGTACGATACTGTCATGAACTGGTGAGAAATTCCTTGATTAAGCAATACCACCTAGGGATAGGGGGTAGGATGATCAATTGTTTTTGGTTCTGTTCTTAACGCGTTATTAATTACTAGGGGAGGGTAGAATAACAAGCCAGTAATTAGTAATAGGCTATTTTCGCCGAGGGATCGGGTTAAGGGTAACCAAGAAAGTTTGCTTGACAATTAGATAACAAAGCAAATTAAATAAGAGGAGTAGATAAGAGATAGCGGATAAGATGAAATTGTAAACCCCCAACAACTTCATTCATCCATAGTCTTTTTCTCGTCAATTGAATGAACCGCAGTTGCATGTTTATTTTGTGTTTTTGCATTCCCACCAATTAATTTTCTTTACAAGTCTTACGATTTCAATTTGGACGAACGATAAGGGCTTCGAGTCTCTTGGGAAGAACGATATTGGGTTTTACCAATTATATTACTTGAAACGATCTAGTACACTTGCTAGAGAGTCAACATAAGACACCAAAGAACAACCGAGAAAATGACAAGTTCCACTAGTATTTTTCCTATCAATTTTACAACCAGCATAATCTGCATCAGAGAAACCTATTAAACAAGGTGAAGCACCTGAAGGATACCAAAGTCCAAAAGAAGTGGTTCCTTTAATGTATTTTAAGATTCTTTTGACAACAATCAAATGAGATTCTTGAAGATTTGCTTGATACCTAGCACATACACAAACACTTTCCATGATATCTAGTCTACTAGAAGTTAGGTACAACAATGATCCTATCATACCTCTAAACATAGTTTCATTTACTCCCTTTCCAGATTCATCCTTATCTAAATAGCATGAAGTTTCCATAGTGTACTAGCTTCTTTGCAAGTATCCATACCAAATTTCTTAAGAATTTCCCTACAATATTTTGTTTGGGAGATAAAAGTTCCTCCATTCATTTGCTTTATCTGTAATCCTAAAAAGAAATTCAGCTTACCCATCATAGACATCTCAAACTCACCTTGCATTATTTTTGCAAATTCTTCAAACAGAGAGTCATCAGTTGACCCAAATATAATATCATCTACGTAAACTTGCACAATCAATATGTGTTTTCCTACTTTCTTTATAAATAAGGTTGAATCAACCTTACCTCTAGAAAATTCATTATCAATTAAGAATGTATTAAGTCTTTCATACCAAGACCTAGGTGCCTGTTTAAGACCATACAGTGCCCTTTTCAATTTATAAACATGATCAGGATATTTGAAATCCTCTTTTATAAAACCATTTAAAAAATCACTTTTCACATCCATTTGCTACAGTTTAAATTTCATCAAAGATGCATATGCAAGTAATAATCTAATTTCTTCTAACATGGCCACTGGTGCATATGTTTCATCATAGTTTATACCTTCCTCTTAACAGTAGCCCTTTGCAACTAGCCTTGCTTTGTACTTTGTGATGTTTCCATCCTCATCAAGCTTGTTCCTAAATACCTATTTTGTTCCTATGACTTGATAAACATCTTGCTTCGGAATAAGTTCCCAGACTTCATTCCTTTCAAATTGGTTTAGCTCTTCTTGCATAACAACGCACCACTTATCATCTTGAAGGGCTTCCTTTATGTTCTTGGGTTCTATTTGAGACACAAAAGCTACAGTTAAACAAAAATTATTAAGATTATTTCTAATAGTTACTCCTTTTGAAATATCTACAATGATGTTGTCCAAGGAGAGTCCTCTTGGTTGTTGATAACTTTTAGGATCAACAACTTGAGGTGTTTCTTGAAGTTCCGGAGGATAGTTCTCGTTTAGGTACATCTCTTCAAGAGCTTCCCTCAAATGATCCTCATCACCTGCAATAGGTTTATTTGACTCAAGAGGGTTTACCTCAAGGTCCACAATCTCATCAAACACAACATGCATTGATTCTTCAATTATTGAAGTTCTTCTATTGAATACTCTATATGCTTTGCTAGTCTAAGAGTATCCTAGGAAAATTGCTTCATCAGATTTTGCATCAAATTTACCAAGATTATCTTTACCATTATTCAGGACAAAGCATTTGCATCCAAATATTTTCAAGTGAGATACATTTGGTTCTCTACCATTTAACAATTCATATGGAGTTAGTTTTAGAATTGGCCTAATAAGCATCCTGTTTAACACATAACAAGCAGTACTAACTGCATCAGCCCAAAAGTATTTTGGCACATTAGATTCATTNATAAGTGTTCTAGCTAATTCTTCTAATGATCGATTTTTCCTTTCAACAACACTATTTTGTTGGGGAGTTCTAGGTGCAGAAAAGTTATGTGCTATGCCATATTCTTCACAAAATTTTTCAAAAGATTCATTTTCAAATTCACCATTGTTATCACTTCTCAATGTTTTGATTTTCAAATCTTTTTCATTTTGAATACATTTAGCAAAGGATTTAAAAGCTTTAAAGGCTTCACTTTTCAAAGTCAAAAAGAAGGTCCAAGTAAATCTAGTGTAATCATCAACAATTACAAGAGCATAGTAATTTCCACCAAAACTTTAAATTCTAGATGGACCAAATAAGTCCATATGCAAAAGTTCTAAAGGTTTTGAAGTAGAAATCATGCTTTTGGATGAAAAAGAAGATTTAGTTTGTTTACCTTTTTGACATGCAATGCACAACTTGTCTTTCTCAAATTTCAGTTTAGGCAATCCAATCACAAGATCTTTTGAAATTAGTTTATTCAAATGTTGCATATGAATATGTGCAGCTCCTTTATGCAATAGCCAAGGATTTTCTTCTTTAGCAACTAAGCATGTTATATTATGACTAGATGCACTTTCAATATCAATCAGATATATATTGTTATGCCTAACACCTTGTAAAGCAATATCAGTAGAATCTTTAAAATAAACAGTGCATTTATCACTTTCAAATGTTACCTTGAGACATTTGTCACACAGTTGACTTATGCTTAGGAGGTTATGCTTTAGGCCTTCAACATACAAGACATCTCTTATACTCAATGTGTTTCCTCCTCCAATGTCTCTGGTTCCCATGATTCTACCTTTGTTGTTATCCCAATATGTTACAAATCCTTGCTTTTTCTTCTCAAAAGAGATAAACCTTTTCTTGTCACCGGTCATGTGTCTTGAACATCCACTATCAAGATACCACAATTACTTCCTTGACTTAGTAGGTTCTATAAAAAAAAATTGGCAAGAATTTTAGGTCCCCAATCTAATTATGGGTCCTTAGGGTTAGTCCATGCAAGTATATATCATTTCACAACTTTAACCCATGCATATTTACCATTTGGAACACCAAAATGTTTAATGTTGCATTTGTTTGATATATGTCCATGCTTCATACAGTAAAAACAACAAACATCATTTACTTTGTTCTTAACAAAAGTCCCTTTTTCAACCCAAACTCTATGAGTTCTTCTAGTTTTAGACTTTTTGTTTTGATGCAAGTTCCTATTTCTAATATTGCTTGTTTTAAAGTTTGTTTACACATGTGAATTTGTCTTAGTTGCCTTTGCAAGTAGGTTTTCAAGTATGTCAATGTCAAACATATGACTCTTATAAGACAAACATTCAACATGTTCAACAGTTGTATTTGCATCAGACAATTTTCTAAAGTGCTAACTTTATTTCTTAAAACAATTTCATCATCAAACAATTTGTCATATTTTAATTTTAAATCATTGTGCTCTTTCTTAAGCTTCTTATGTGCAGCATCAAGTTTTTCATATTCATTCATTTGTTCAAAGAAGGCTTTTTGCAAGTCTACTTCACTAGATTCAAAGCTAGAATCACTTATTTGACTTCCAGTATCTTCTAAGTCAGCCATTAGACAAATATTTGCTTCTTCATCTGAATCACTTGAGCTTCTTGAGCTGGATGCATTGTCTTCCCAAGCTATGTAAGCTTTCTTTTTCTTTGGAAACTTTCTTTCCTTCTTTTCTTCACTTTTCTTACTTTTTGTACATTCAATTTTCATATGTCCTCTTTCTCCACATCTGTAGCATTTAACACTTGTAGGAGATTTTTGATTTTCTCTCATTTCTTTACGAAATTTGTCCTTACCTTTTGCTTTCATAAACTTGGCAAATTTCTTTATCATGAGGCTCATGTTCTCCTCATCATCAAAATCATCATCTTCAAATTTTTTTGAACTTTTTCCTTTTGAGATCTCGGATTTGAAAGCTAGTGTCTTCCTTTTACCTTGATCTTCTTCAACAGTTAATCTTCTCAACTCAAGCTCGTGCTCACAGAGTTTTCCAAACAGAATTGGCATTGACATTTGAGTGAGATTTTGAGACTCCGAGATGGAAGTCACTTTTGGTTGCCAAGACCTGTCCAATGATTTCAAAATTTTTACATTCAATTCATCAATATCAAAAGTCTTACCCAACCATGTCAAGTGGTTCACTATGTGAGTGAAACGCTTTTGAACATCAGAAATTGTTTCTCCAGGTTGCATTCTGAACATCTCATACTCCTGAATGAGAGTGTTATTCCTTGCACGTTTCACGTCCTCTATTCCTTCATCTGTGACTCTGAGAACTTCCCACATTTCCTGTGTTGTCTTACACACTGAAATTCTATAAAATTCATCAAGTACAACAGTAGATGAAATAATATTACGAGCTTTAATATCAAACCGAGCTCGTCTAATTTCTTCAGCAGTCTAGTTAAAATATGGTTTTTCTACCTCTACACCATCAACTTTGCTCTTAGGAATAAAAGGACCATTTTGTACAGCTTCCNAGATACCTCTATCAATAGACCCCATAAAAATTTTCATTTTAACTTTCCAGAAAGCATAATTATCACCAGTAAAAAAATGGTGGTCTTTTAATAGAAGCACCCTCGGCATATACAAGATTTTGAGTGTGATGACCGACCATTTTCGTAATTTTTGAAAAACTATCAAAGCAAGCTCTGATACCAATTGTTGGTGAACAATCGGTATCGTTCGGAGATAGAGTATAACACAGCGGAATAAAACTTAAGTTAGCGGAAAGCGTGTTCGATCAAATTTTTAATATTAAAATGGTCAGTTTATAAAATAAATTGACTAAGAGACAATTTATCGAACAGTTGATGTGCAAATGAAGATAATAAGTGCAGGGAGTAGAAAAATCACACAAGTAATTTTTATACTGGTTCGATTCAAAAGAATCTACGTCCAGTCGTTAATCACTATAAAAAGTGATTAACAGTTCCACTAAAAAAGTGTTTCACAGATTACAGCAAATAGTGAATAAAACTGATAAATAAACCTTCCTTCCACGAACGAACCGTAAGATGAACACTCTGCCAACTCGAAGAAAACCGCTCCGACTATCGACACACGATACGCGAGCTTCTCCTATTCACGAGACCAGGCAGAGCACCTTGCTAACTTGAAGAGAACTTGCTCCGACTATCGACACACGAAACGCGAGCTTCTCTTATTCACGAGACCAAGCAAGGGAACTTGAACTATAAATTTTGAGAACTTCCTCTGACAAACAGTATTCTGCAATAGCTTCTGTTCAACAACGTTCTTTCTGAAATTTTTAGAAGTCCAATATGTAGCCAACTACTCTAAATATCAAAGGTCAAGTCCCAACTGCCACTAATAATCGATTATTGTAAGTGATAATCATTTACTCAAATTCGTCACAGGTTTTTCAAAATGTGATAACCGATTATGTGAGGTGATAATCGATTACTCCTGAAGGACTCTTGATAATCAATTATTGCTTAACATAATCGATTATTTCAGTCCAAAATACAAGTTTTACAAAATTTGAATACTTTCCTATTACATTTATATTCTACAAAGTGCTTTTAAACATTTCTGATACTTCCTTCAGGTAAAACTTCTTGTAGCATCATCAAAACTAATTTCTTCAAGATTTACCAATGCTCCTCATTGGTAACAGATTGGAAGCGGGATCAACAAGAAACTTATCACGCATCAATATGAAGTCAAGATCAGTGAGCAAGGAAGCTTAGTCTCGCAAAAATACGAACTGAGGGGTAGTGAGTTTGAAAAGAGTATCTTGAGATGGGCTTAAAGAACTTAATAAAGCGTCGGTCACAACATTCAATTTGCTTGGTTTGTATTGAATATCATAATCATACCCCAATAGTTTCACCAAGTAATGTTGTTGTTCAGGAGTCTGAATTACTTGAGTTAAAAGCTCACGCAAGCTTTGCTGATCCGTTTGTATGATGAATGGATGTCCCAATAAATATTGGTGCCATCGCTTCACAGCACTCGTGATGACATGTAACTCACGGATATATGTAGAGGAATTTGACAGGCGAGGGCATAAAACTTTTCTATAAAAGGCAATTAGATGATTGTCCTGAAGCAGAACGACCCCCATGGCCGAACCAGATGCGTCCGTTTGGATGTAGAATGGTTTAGAAAAATCTGGGAGCCCTAGAACAAAGGTACTCGTCATGGCTGATTTCAAAGCCTCAAAAGTTGATTGGGCTGTCGGAGACCACTGAAAATTGCCCTTCTTGAGTAAATCCGTGAGAGGCAAAGCAATGGCAGCATAGTTTTGAACGAACTTCCGATAAAATCAAGGGAGCCCCAAAAAACCACGTAACCCTTTAATGCATTGTGGTGTAGGCAATTGAACCATGGCTTTTATCTTCGCCGGATCGGGAGATACACCCCCATTAGCCACAATGTGCCCCAGATAAGTGATTTGCAACTGGAAAAAGGAATATTTGTGTGGCTACAAAAAGAACTGATGGTGCTCTAGAATGGCGAATAAGTCCTGCTTAAAATCAGTGCTAAAAACCAAGATGTCATAAAAAAAAAAACCGATTTACGCAATAAGGGCCTGAAGAGCTCATTCATAGTGGATTGAAAATTTGCAGGAGCGTTGCACAACCCAAATGGCATCACCCGATACTCGTAGTGGCCATCATGGGTCCGAAAGGCTATTTTGTGCACGTCGTCGGGCTGTAACCTAATCTGATGGAACCCAGAAGTGAGGTTGAACTTGGAAAAACAACGAGCAGAGCCCAATTCATCCATAAGCTCTTCCACTATCGGGAGAAGAAAGCGACCTTTAACCGTTATTACATTCAATGCTCGATAATCAACACACATGCGCCAGGAACAATCTTTCTTCTTCAAAAGGAGGACTGGAGACAAGAAGGGACTGTTGCTTGGCTGAATCCAACCGGATTCCAGCATCTTCGAAACCTGACACTCAATTTCAAATTTCTGAGCATGAAGGTATTTATAGGGTCGCACATTGACATGTTGGGCGTTAGAAAATAAGGGTATAACATGGTCAGTAGGTCGTGAGGGGGGACTATGGCGTCACAAAATTGTGGTACTCCCCCATCCATTAAGACACTAATAGCATGAAGACTGATTTGGGCTGACTGATCTGGGTTGTCGACACTGACGTCCGACTCACTATGGCCCAAAGCTAAATGATGAAGGTTGAAAAACAGTTATTTTCATGTGTCAATTCGGACCAAATTACGCCCTTTACTACTCAGAATGAGCTTAGAATCAAGCTAAACTCAATAAATGAGTTTGGAGAGAGTCAAAAGCGGTTTTTAGTGATTTTATTCTTGTTTTGCATTATTTTATAGCTATTTTTAAGAAAGTGAAGAATGGAGTTGAAGATACGGGTCATAGACTCAGGAAAAGAGCAGAAAAATGAAGATTTGAAGAGTCGACGCACCGCCCGGCAGCACACTTGAACCGCCAGGCGGCCCAGGGCGAGGAGTAGGCGTGACGATTGATGCTGGGCGGTTCAGAGGGAAACCGCCGGGCGGTGACGATTGCCGCCGGGCGATGACGATTGCCGCCGGGTGGTTCTGAGACTTTTGCCAAATCGTCGGGCGGCACACTTAAACCGCCGGGCGGTGGTCCGCTGGGCCTGGGCCTGTTTTCTGACGCGCTCCTCACCTATAAGTACCCCTATTGCGAGTTCAGAGTCATTCTTTTGACAGGGGAGAACGACCAGACCTAATTTTACTCTCTGGAGAGGACCTCTTGGATGCTTAGGCTCCTTTTCATCTTTTCTAGGGTTTGCTTTTCCATTCTTCTTCCATTTTTCATCTAGTTTCACCATG
>NW_014541837.1:2180731-2185377 GCF_000741045.1 Vigna radiata var. radiata
GGGGTAGGACGATCAATTGCGCTAACTTCTGTTTATAATGCGGTATTAATTACTAGGGGAGGCTAGGGATAGCAAGCCANTAGTTAATATTAGGCCCTTTTCGCCGAGGGATCGGGTTAAGGGGAGGCTAAGAAAGTCGCATAACAATTGAATCAATCTAATATTCAAGGGTAGTATGTAAGAGAGAACGGAATAGATGAAATTGTAAACCCCCAACAACATTCATTCCTCCATTGTTTTCGTTTGTCAATTGAATCAACTTTATTTTTGCATGTTAATATTTTTGTTCTCAAATCCAATTTATTAATTTTTATTTTTCAAGTCTTATTATTTTAATTCACGCAAACTAGAAAGCCATACGAGTCTCTTGGGAAAACGATACTTGGTCTTACCATTTATATTACTTGTACGATTTGGTACACTTGCCAATTTGTCAACAAGTTTTTGGCGCCGTTGCCGGGGACTCGAGGTTTATTTTTCTAGTAGGTGAATTAATTGAATTTGACTTGATTGTAATTATTTTTGTTTTATTTTTCTTTTATTGCGTTTTGTTTTATTTTGGCTTAAATCCTTAATTGGTCCCCATGTTAGGAAGAAATTTTCGGTTTAGTACCCGCTTTTAAAAGTGTACACATTGGGTCCCCATGTTTTACAATTTGTGTCAATTTAGTGAATTAATGACACTTCAAACAAGTTTGTAAGAACAATTGGAAGGTTTGCTATCTCATTGCTTGCGTTCCTTGGAGGTTTGCGCGCTCAAACGAAAATGATGATAGATGACTCGGCTGGAGGCAACATTAACAGAAAAACAAAAGATGAGGCGTACAACTTAATTGAAGAGATGGCTCTAAATGAAGTGGCGTAGAGTGAGAGGGGCACGCAAAAAGGAGGACTCCTACATCTTCCCACTGAAGATGCTGCAGCAGTACAAAATCACCTCCTCAGCCAGAAATTGGACAAGTTGCTAAAGGTGGTCTCTGAACTTCCTCGGGGGCTCAGAAATGTTTCCCAGGCACAACAACTTTGCGATTTATGTGGTGGTGACCATATTAATGGTCAATGTGCATTTACGGAAGAGATGCAGCAAGACGTGAATTATTTGGGGGCCCAATTTCAGTACAAACAGGGAAATTTCAACCAAGGTAACTCTAACCAAGGTTGGAAAAATCATCCAAGTATTGGACAAAGCCAAAATGCTTCTTCTGGACAAGGAGGAAACTTTCGGCAGCAACAACCATTACCTCTGTGGCAACAAGTGAGTAATTTGACTGAGTCTGTCAAGGCCTTGAGTAATCGATTTGATGACTTCTATAAAAGATACGATCAGCAAGTGAATAACAATCAGGTCAACTTTAAATCACTGGAGTCACAGATTGGGCAACTGGCAACAAGGATAGAGATTACAGAGAAAAACCAGGTTAGGGTTAGCACTGAGGCTAAAGTGCTAACCCTAAGAGGGAATGCAAGATTATTACAAGCCAGAGTGGCTGGGACACAGACAGTCAGGATGGTTGGGAGGAAGATATTGAACCATTCCATGTTGTGAGCAGTGAAGAAGAGGAGACGTTAATGGGTGAATTCTTTGAACCCATGAGCAGTAAAGATGAAGGAGAGGAGAATTACAAGGAAAAAGAAGTTTGTGAAGTGACTGTGTTACCTTTAGAAAATAAGCAGATTCCTCCCCATTCAGAAAGAATCAAAATTAACCAGGAGGATGAAATGGAGCTTACTGATGAAGAAGAGGATCTTGTTGTTCACCCACAAAAGAGTAATTATCCTCCTAAAGCTAAAGATCCGGGGTGTTTAACATTGTTATGTTCCCTAAATGATTGGGAGGGGGAAGCTATGATAGATTCTGGATCCAGCATTAATTTAATACCCACGGAACTTTTGAAGGAAATCGGTGGACTTTTGTTGAAACCCTCTGACTTGACTATAACAATGGCAGATGGTTCTAAAAAAAGGCCAGTGGGAATGGTGGAAGATGTTGTTGTGCGAGTAGACTGTCTTGAGGTTTTAGCAGATTTCATTGTCATGGATGTTAAAACAGAGGATGAGCATCCTGTGATTTTGGGGCGACCCTTCAAGGCAACATCAAAGATGTTTATTGATGTTCATGATGGAAGAATAATGATGAGATATTTGAATTATCTTTTTCTCTATATTGGCCGTGAAGGGGATGAGATTAAGACAGTAAAAAGAAAAACATTTGAGAAGCCAGAGGTGAATGAAGAACAAGAAGCGAGCATAATAGGCAATGATTATTTTGACAACTGTTGTGTTTTGCAGGTGCCTGAGAATAAAGGGAGAAGAACCATTCATCCAAGATCAAAAGAAGATCCATTCCTACCAGGGAGCAAAGTGAGATTTAAGAAGAAGGGATGGATAGTAAAGGAGTTGAAGGAAAAAGGAATGGTGGAGATTCAAAGACCATATTCAAAAGTGATCAAGAAGGTGGACCGAAGAAAAGTGAGCCGGTAGGATGATGAAGATCCCAACGTGAAGAAGAAGAGCTGAATTTGTTGGAAATCAAATTTTGTATTTTTATGAACAATTTTCTTTTTCAGTCTTTTGTTTTATTTTGGTTGGAACATGTACTTTTTGAATTTTCTGAACAATTTTTGGGTAGCATCTACTGAGGGATGCTAAATTTTTGGTATCCATTGAAGGATATCCGGACGGTACACCTACTGATGGGTGATGGAAGGAAGTGCACTTACTGACAAGTGCCAACCAGGTTTGGGTCAGGCTCGTGACGTTAAACAAGCGCTACTAGGAGGCAACCTAGAATTTCTTCTTACACTTTTGCATTTTAAATTCCTAGAATAGGTTGAATTTTAAATTTGGTGTGTATTCTTGGCTTTATTACTTGTTCTGAAAATGTTTGACTAACTAATTTGCATGATGGATCTATTTGATGATTATTTGATGTGAATGAGAATTGAGTTGTAATGCATGATGATATCCAGGAAATAGATGGGTGATGAATTTATGATTGTGGTCATGATGCTAGGCATGGTGTATGAATGAATTTTGTGTGAGGAAGTATGTGTGTGAGATTTTGAGCTCCAGAGTTTTTATTGTTGCATGTATTGTTCACAGGAAAACATGGATGATATTGCCTTAATCTTGATAATCGATTGAATTGCATGTGAATGTCATATGATCAAGGCCATTTTTGAAAACCCTTCTCTAGCCAAATTTTCNCCCAAAGTGCTTGAAAATATTTTACCCTTTTTGAACCTTAGCCTTAAACTGTATGTGAACCCTTGTCTTGTAAATCTTTACCTTGAGTTGGGATGAGCCTAATTGTATGTGATGAAAAGGTTCAAGTTTGGGGTTGTACAGGGGAAAATTGAAAAAGCAAGTAAAAGGCATTGAGCTCAATTGTTGTGAAAAGAGAAAAATTCATNAGAAAAAGAAAAGAAAAGAAGAAAAGCATGAAGATGAGCTCAATGAAAAAAGAAAAGAGAAGGGAAGAATATGGGAATGAGAGATATTGGTGAGAGAGTTGTGCTGAAATGTTCAATGTTTTGATAGCTCTCTTGACTCAAGGATTTTGCATTCTAGAAAAACCAATTCTTTCTTGTTAGCCCAACCTCATTACAAGCCTTGGAAAAGTCCTTTTGATGGCATTTGCATGTAAAGATGTTGATTGTTTGAGATGAATGGCAATTTTGTTTCATGTGACTTATGAACAATAGAGAGTTGGAGTGTCACCTTAAACACTTGAGTGATTGAGTGAAACACTTGCTTTGTATAATTTGTTAATTTTCATGAGTACATTTTTGCTTAGTGGATTGATCATTCATAGTGTATAACATCTATTGTGCAATCTCTGGGTGGAAAGCATGCATGCATCTTATTTTGGATTTCACTGAGGATATTGAATTGAGTGGTTTTGTCATGCACCTTGGGATTGTTGAGGCATTGGACGAAAAAGTATAAAGCCAAGTTTTGTTTTGTGTGCTGTTTTGTTTTGTTTTGCTTGAGGACAAGCAAAATTCTAAGTTTGGGGTGTTGATGAAGGTTGAAAAACAATTATTTTCATATCTCAATTTGGACCAAATTACACCCTTTACTACTCGAAATGAGCTTAGAATCAAGCAAAACTCAATAAATGAGTCTAAAGAGAGTCAAAAGTTATTTTTAGCGATTTTATGCTTGTTTTGCATTGTTTTGAAGCTAATTTGAGAAAAATAGAGAATGGACTTGAAGATACAGGTCGTTGACTCAAGAAAAGAGAAAAAAATGAAGATTTGAAGAGTCGACTCACCGTCCAGTGCCACACTTAAACCACCGGGTGGTCCAGGACGAGGAGAAGGCATGGCGATTGACGTTGACGCTGGGCGGACCTGAGGCAAATTGCCCGGTGGTGGCGATTGCCGCCGGGCGGTAGGGCGATTTGTGGCAAACCGCCAAGCGGCACACTTAAACCGCCCGGCGGTGGCTCGCTGGACTTGGGCCCATTTTCTGACGCGTTCCTCACCTATATATACCCCTACTACGAGTTCAGAGTCATTCTTTTGACAAGGGAAGACGGTCAGACATAATTTTGCTCTTTGGAGAGGATCTCTTGGATGCTTAGGCTCCTTTTCATCTTTTCTAGGGTTTGCTTTTCCATTCTTCTTCCATTTTTCATCTAG
>NW_014541837.1:2185872-2206877 GCF_000741045.1 Vigna radiata var. radiata
GAATCAACTTTATTTTTGCATGTTAATATTTTTGTTCTCAAATCCAATTTATTAATTTTTATTTTTCAAGTCTTATTATTTTAATTCACGCAAACGAGAAAGCCATACGAGTCTCTTGGGAAAATGATACTTGGTCTTACCATTTATATTACTTGTACGATTTGGTACACTTGCCAATTTGTCAACAGAGGGCGAATTAGATGAAATTGTAAACCCNCAACAACATCCATTCATCCATTGTTTTCTTTTGTCAATTGAATCAACTTTATTTTGCATGTTAATATTTTTGTTCTCAAATCCAATTTTTTAATTTTTATTTTCAAGTCTTATTATTTTAATTCACGTGAACGAGAAAGCCATTCAAGTCTCTTAGGAAAACGATACTTGGTCTTACCATTTATATTACTTGTACGATTTGGTACACTTGTCCATTTGTCAACACTAAACACGCAAATTCAGAGTCAACATCCTCAACAGGGTCAGTCTCTTCAGGAATGAAAACAAGAATACGAGTTGGGCAACGATGTGAGCGTGAATATTTTTTATCACAATTGAAACAGAGGCCCTTCTCACGACAGTCCGCCATCTCTGCGTCAGTGAGTTGTCGGTAACAGGTTTTTTAGGTGGGGGAGGGTAGAAGTGGTGGAAGGGGTTTCGGGGGTTAGGTTTGAAGAAGGGAAGTAATTGTGTAGGTGAAAGCTAGGGGTGGCCAAGGAGACATCGATTTTGCCTTCGAAACACGGGCGAGATCCTAGTGTTTTTCTTCCTGTAGCCTGGCTAATCCAAACGCATGCGAAAGTGTCGGTGGTTGTTGGACCACCACCTTGCGGCGGATCTCCGGTTTGAGACCCGAAATGAAAAAATTCAGAAGGAATGACGGGAGTAAATCGACCACACGATTTGCAATCGCCTTAAACTCTATCAAAAAATCGGAGACTATGGTCGTTTGGACGAGCTTGAAGAGTTTTCCCCGTGGATCTTCGAATGTCGTGGGAGCAAATCGCATTTCCAGAGCTTGAAGCAGGTGTTGCCATGAATGGATCTGGCTGTTGCGATACATCCACTGAAACCAAGCCAAGGTCGCTGTCCAAGTAAAACGATGCAACGGTGATGCGTTCTTCTTCGGGGGTATTGTGATACTTAAAAAATTGTGTGATTTTGAAGATCCATCCGAATGGATCGGCGCCATCAAAGCGCGACACATCCAGCATCAGGAAATGGCACGGGGAGGAGTTGATGTCACATGCGGTGAGGTGATGGAGGAGGGGTGAGTGGGTGAGCTTCAAGGTGAGAGATACATGTATGAATGTCAGTCATTTGGGTGGAAAAAAGAGACATTTGTTTGAGCACATCATCCAATTTGTCAGAGCTTGAAGCAGGTGTTGCCATGAATGGATCTGGCCATTGCGATACATCCACTGAAACCAAGCCAGGGCGGCGCCATCTAAGTAAAACGATGCAACGGTGATGCGTTCTTCTTCAGGGGTATTGTGATACTCAAAAAATTGTGTGATTTTGAAGATCCATCTGAATGGATCGGTGCCATCAAAGCGCAGCACATCCAGCTTCAGGAAATGGCGCGGAGAGGAGTTGATGTCACATGCGGTGAGGTGATGGAGGAGGGGTGAGTGGGTGAGCTTCAAGGTGAGAGATACGTGTATGAATGTCAGTCATTTGGGTGGAAAAAAGAGACATTTGTTTGAGCACATCATCCAATTTGTCAGAGCTTGAAGCAGGTGTTGCCATGAATGGATCTGGCCGTTGCGATACATCCACTGAAACCAAGCCAAGGCGGCGCCGTCCAAGTAAAACGATGCAACGGTGATGCATTCTTCTTCGGGGGTATTGTGATACTCAAAAAATTGTGTGATTTTGAAGAGCCATCCGAATGGATCGGTGCCATCAAAGCGCGACACATCTAGCTTCAGGAAATGGCGTGAGGAGGAGTTGATGTCACATGCGGTGAGGTGATGGAGGAGGGGTGAGTGGGTGCGCTTCAAGGTGAGAGATACGTGTATGAATGTCAGTCATTTGGGTGGAAAAAAGAGACATTTGTTTGAGCACATCATCCAATTTATCAGAGAGATTTTTCAAACGTGTACCATCAGTCATGGAAAAGGTCAATGAAAGCACCAAATGTTAGAAAAGAGAAATAAACCCTGGATTAGAGGTCGGGCATCCTCCTAAGAAAAGGACAAGAGGAGAGATGAGAAACTTTTTTCCCCCTTTTCATTCAATGCAAAATAACTAATTAAAGGAAATGCAGACAGAAGATTTCTCTCTGCTACGTGGCACTCAGGCCATAACAAACATAACAATTATAACAAACTTCTTCTAGAATTCTCTAAGGTAAAGGAAATGGACTATTCTAGAAATAGATAAAATTAGACCACCCTACAGGCCTTCTAGTCATTCTTTTGGACCTATTGTTCCCATATGTAAAACCTTGCTTACCAAAATGCTTCTTTACCCAAGCACTAGAATAATCAGGTCAAACAATATTGATTTAAATTATTCCATAAAGAATAATAAAACAGAATAAATCTTGAATAATGAATGTGTCGCCAATATTGAATAGCTTGATATTCAATTATTCAGTAATAGTAAAATAAATTTATGTGATTCAAGATAAAACAAATAAAGTTGAAATATTGGTGAAGAGATTGTCGCAGGTATTCCCGACACTTCTACTAGGCAGATTAATGTATATTATCAGACCTTTGCATCATTAGAAAATAAATAAATGGAGCAAAGGCTTTAATAATCTATAAAAAGAATAAATTGACGGCATTCATTTTGTTTTGCCTCGTATTTCACATTCCCATGATAGTTTGTCCATTGTGGTTACTTTTCTACGGGTTGCTGATATATTTTTATAATGATATATTTATCTTTTTTATATATCATTATATATCTTTTACATGATATAATGAAAAAAGTGATTCTAATGCCCCCAAGTAATTTACGGGTAGGTTTTTATTACTTTATTTGAAAATAAGAAATACTTATAGAGAGACGATAATTTATGTAGTTTTTGCCTTGTTGTAGATTCTTGGTGTTGATTTGAAGTAGTAATGTTAAGACCGAGTGTTCGTCTTGATTCCTTGTAATTTTAGTGGGATGTCGTTTGATCCCATGGTGGGCATCAAAATGTTTCGGTAACATTTGTCTGGGTTCGGTCGTCCTTCCTTACAATGCTCCGATCGTCCAACTTTTCAAATAATCCTTCTCGAGTGGTGGTTGACCTGCAGAAGACATTCCAACGCTCAAGTCAGATATGTTTCACAGAGAGGTCTATATTTTTATTAGGATAGATCAAGATGTCTGTTCCTGGACATCAATTGTATATTTATAGGGCTTGTGGCAGCCAAGCACATTGATTAACCATTAACTCAATATATTCTAGTGCAATCAAACCTAATAATAATTAATCATGAATACCGTATATTTGTAAAGTGTAAGATAATATGACCTATTAATACCTGATAATTGCCCATGAATAATTAACTCCGATCGACATATTTCATATAGTACAAGTCTGATTTGTTATAATTGTCAAGTGAATTTATAACTGGCTTATGTGATTAATTAATCGATTACATGCACATGATAATCTATTAAAACAGAAGCAAAACCTTAACAGACTACATAAAAACCTTAATCGATTATAATGCGTTAGGATTTTAAAAATCCTATATATATGTGACTTAGTTATGTTTCAAAAGAATCAATTGTTATCATTTTCAAATACTAACGTTTACATTGAGTTTTGAATACAAGAGCGTTCAAGAAGAGATCTTGGAGAATCAAGGCTATATTGGTTACTTATACATCAAGATTCTTTCAAGAAAAATGAATTAAAGTTGTTCTGATTTGATTTGCACCAAGAGGAGTGTGACTTGAAGATCAAAATCATCAAGGCTACATTGTAGAGGAAGACCCCATTCATTCGAAACACATTAGATTCTATAGTTTAAAGTTATATTTTGAATAACTTAATTTTAGATTGTGTGATTGAAAAAATGGTAACGATGAGGGATACATACATGGGCCCGTTTTTATAGTCAGGTAGGTGAGAGAATAAAAGCGAGAAAGCAATCACCACGAGGCTTCAGCGCAATTTGCTTTAAGTTTTTTTTTTTTTTTTTGTTGTTACTGTGTATCATACGCGTGCACACTGAACTCACGCGCTTTAAAGATTCTTTTCTGTTTATTTTTTAAGCTTTATTTTATGTTATTTGAATGTTTAGTAATAACTCAAAGTCTAATATCCAAATAAAACAAACTATACAGGTTGATAGTGTGCTAATTATTTAATGTTTTTACTGAGATAATAATAAATTTTGTTCTTAAATATGTTAGCTTTTCTGTTTTCTTTTTAGTGTTTATTAAAAACCACAGGAGAAAAAACACGGTCATGAAATTTCCCAGGATGTAGAATGTAGTGATGGTAGTAGGATCCAAGAACACTTCTTCGAAACTTCCCAACACCTCTGGCAAACTATAATAATCCAACAACAGAGCATAGAACAAAACAGCACCGAAACGACACTCTCCGTTGAGTTTCTATATCCGAAATTCCGGCCACCATAGATGGCGCAGGATAGCTGCTGCACACGCTGCACCGCCTTCATTATACTCATAGGTTTAACCGCACTGTTCCTGTGGCTGAGTATGCGCGTGGACGAACCCCATTTGTACCTCGAAAAAATTTACGTTCCTGCCCTCAACAAAACCCTAAATCACTCTCCCGGAAATACCACCATCCTCTTCACCGTCAGGCTCGTCAACTCTAACAAGGACAATGGAATCAAATACGACGACGTTCACCTCACTTTCAAGGTCTTCGTCAGCAACAACACCACGCGCCCTCTCGGGAACGCCACCGTGGGCCGCTTCTACCAGGGCCGCAACAAGAAGGCCTTCAAGCCTGGCTATCTCAACGGCGGCGGTAACCTCACAGTCACGGTTTCCGGGAAGGTGGTGTACCGCGTGGACTTCACCACGGCGATCAAGTACAAGATTGTTTGGTGGTACACGAAACGGCACCTTTTGTGGGGAGGGGTAAATGTGGAAATGAACGATTCCGGGTTGAAAGTGAACCGGAAACCTGTCAGGCTTGGCGGTAAAAACCCGGAGGTGATCCCGTCCGGCGCACCCGAATCCCGTGGATGCTATCGTGCACTTGTCACTTTTTTTGTGGCTGTTTTTGTCCTTCTGCACGATTCTCATCGGTTTAGTTGACTTGAGTTTATCATTTTTCATTTTTGTGTGTATTATTTTATTTAATTATTAGTTTCTTTTTATAAATGATTGGTCGCAGAGATATTTTCTATTTTGTAATATGTATTGTTTCTTTTTATTTTCTATAGCTTCGGTTGATAATGAAAATCGGATTTGAAAGAAGTGATTAATCACATGAATTATTGGGAGAAAAATAACTTATCCATTGAATATTAAGTATATGATGAAGAATACCAATAGTAATTAGTAATCATAATAGTAATTAGTAGGATATATAGGATGTAACGTGATATTATTTTTAGGTTTAAATCCTTTAATTGTCCATATTTTTGAGGTATTTTTCCAATTTTATTTATTTTTTATTAAAATTTTCAATTTGGTTCTCAAAAGAGCTAATTTTAATCAAATTGACCCTTTCCTTTAAAAAAAGTTAATGTCGTAAAATTTTTGGACAGCACAGTGGATGAGGTGTTAATGTATGCACAAGTGTCAATGATCTGATGAAACATGTCAATGATAGAAACGTGGAATTTGACAAAAAAAACAATTTAAAATAGATTGTTAAATTTGATTTCAACAACACTCGTGCAGAGTAATGTGATTTGTGGAAGAGAAAGCTATTTCAGAGCAATTTTCAACTTCGGAGACTCCAATTCTGACATTGGCGGTCTCTCGGCGGCGTTCGGACAAGCTCCTCCTCCCAACGGAATCACATTTTTCCACTCTCCAAAAGGACGATTCTCCGATGGCTGCCTCATAATCGATTTTATAGGTAATAAAAAGTAGCTATTAGATAAGTTCTTTACTGAAGCATCATCGCACGAACGTTTGATAAAAATGAATTTGAACAGCGCAGAGCTTGGGCTTGCCTTATCTCAGTGCTTACTTGAACTCGGTGGGGTCCAATTCAGCCACGGAGCGAATTTCACCACTATAGGATCCACCGTCACACCTCAGAACACAACTAAGTCTCAGAGCGGATACAATCCCATTTCCCTAGATGTGCAGTTCGTGCAATTTTCCGATTTCAAAACCCCAATGTCTCTTTCCATTTTTAAACCTAAGCCCCAAAAAGTTGTGATTTTTACACAAGGAATTAAATTTTCTTGGAATCCATCAAATCTTTCACTCACTCATTCACTCTAATTTCTCGACCATCTCTTTGTTATACAGCACTGAAAATGGCTCTCGGACCCATCGACAACGCTCTCCCAACGACAACACTAGAGAGACCCAAAAAGCAACCCAAGATCGTTGTTGCAACCCAAAATCAGCAAGATCGTGTTGCTGTCGTCAATGGCGAAAACTAATTTCCCTTACCCTTATCAGGGGATGCCACGGTTGACTATGTCTCCTCTGACGACCTTAAACCCTTGTCGAAGAAATAGCACTTGGAAGCTGCACTCTTCGGGAATAGATCGTAGTGTGAAACATCTTCATCCAGAAACTCAATGAATCTGTGATTTCGAGTGAACGTGAGTTTGAGTTTATACGAGAGAGAAATGAGAACGAACCTTGAGCGTCCTTGAGATCTTCTCTGAGCCTTAGGATTTCTTGCTTTCTTTCTTTAGCCTGAGAATCTGAAGGCACTATTGGAATGAAAACAAAGGAAGTGTCTAACCTTTCGCTTCCAACAGAGAATAGTGTTAGGTTACGAAGGAGACAACGCACTGGACTCGTTTGCAGTTTTCAGAATCTTCGATCTGAGAAGCTATATCGCCACTGCTAGCTTCAGCGATTAATTTAACCCTAAACCCCTAAATCAGATTTAACAATCTATTTATTTTAAATTGTAATTTTTGTCAAATGCCACGTTTCATCATTTATATGCCACATTTCATCACTATAAAGGCCAACTGTGCATACATTAACACCTCATCCACTTTGTTGTCCAAAAATTTCACGCCGTTAACTTTTTTAACGGAAAGGGTCAATTTGATTGAAATTGACTCTTTTGAGGACCAAATTAGGAGTTTTAATAAAAAAAAGGATGAAATTGCGAAAGTATCCCAAAAATAGGGACGATTAAAGGGTTTAAACCTTATTTTTAATCAGTTTTTATTTTAGGCTAAAATAAAGATTCTAAATATTTAGATATGTGGAGAAAGGTTTTAAGTGCTTTTATTTAAATGAACCACTATTTATACCAGACTTTCCATTTACTTAATATGTGTTTTGATGTTTATTTTCATAGTTTAAAGTGGTTATTGACTTTTTCTAATATTTAAAAAGGTTATTTTTGTAATTTTTATTTAATTTAGTTTAATGGTATGATGTCCACGCGAGTCTTATGTGATTGTCATTTTATCTAAGTGGTTGCCAATGACAATGAAACAACTAAAGTTTTCTAGTTTTCCATGACAGTGAATCAATTAGACTTTTTAGGTTTGGGTTTTCGATTCGCAGGTTGTTGTTTCATAGTGGTTCATGATGGTTTTGCATTGAAAGTGCATGGAGGACACGCGATTTTGTGGTTGTCTTCTCTGGTGAGGTTACGAAGCATTGAATGTGATTTGAGATTTTCTAGTCTAGTGATGACGGTCTAAAAACCATTATTTTCATGATTTAATTTGATAGTAAAACACACCCTTTATGGCTTAGAATGAGCTTTAAATCAAGTAAAACACTTAGTTGAGTCTCTTGAGAGTCAAAAGTTGGTTTTAGAGATAGTATGCTTGTTTTGCATTGTTTTGCAGGGTTTTTAGATGAATTAAAGATGGAAGTGAAGTAAGGTGGACTTAGACCCATGAAAGAAGGAGAAAAATGATGAAAAGAAGGGTGAAGCAAGCCACTGAGCGCCAAAATGGTCCGCTGAGCGCTCAGAGAGATTAGAGGGAAACCGCTCAACAGCAAAACTAACCGTTGAGCGGTCAAAGCACCACAAGGCAAACCACTGAGCGGCGAATTTAGGCGCCTGGGTGGTTGTCTATTTTTTAGCTAGATTCTGTAAATCTTTCTATAATCTATCTGTTATCTTTTTGGGCTTATATATAGCCCTAGTGTGAATTAGAAAGAGCATCTTTTGGCAGAGAGAAACGTCCAAAGCTATTCCACACACCTTGGAGGAGGTTCCTTGGATGCCTAGGCTTCAATAAACCAAGTTTAGGGTTATTTCTTCCATTCTTTCATTATTTTCATCTAGTTTCACCATGATTATGGTGAACTAAACCCTTTGTTGTTGAGAAACAATGTAATCTTTTGAAACTCTCATATATTCAAATTCTTATTTATTTCATATGCTTGTTATATACTTGTTTATCAATTGTTGGGTTCTCATCTATGCTCAATGCTTTTATTGTTTAACTCATTCAGTAAAAGAAGTTTGTCTTTATCGATATGGGGACGTACGGTAATGTCATGAACTGGTGGGAAATTCCTTGATTATGTCAATATCGCCTAGGGGTAGGGGTAGGACGGTCAATTGTATTTGCTTCCGATCGCATTGCATCATTAGTTACTAGGGGAGACTAGGGATAGCAAGTCGGTAATTAATAATAGGCTCTTTTCACCAAGGGATTAGGTTAAGGGTAAACTAGAAAGTTTGCATGGCAATTAGATAAATAAGTGAAGTAAATAAGAAGAGTAGATATATGAGAGTGGATAAGATGAAATTGTAAACCCCAACAACACCATTCATCCATAGTTTCTTAAAACCAATTGAATCAACTGCATTGCGTGTTTATTTTTGTTCTTTGCATATAACCACCAAATTTATTCCCCTCTCAAGCCTTACAAGATTTGTTTACATGAAAGTTAAGGCCTAAGAGTCCTTTGGGAAAACGATACTCGGACTTACCCGTTTATATTACTTGATAACGATCTAGTACACTTGCCAGGGACTTAACAAGTTTTTGGTGCCGTTGTCGGAGACACGTGGTTTAACTTATCTAGTAGTGTAAACTGATTAAGTTTGACTTGATTGTATATATCTTTTTATCTTTTTATTTTAAAAAATATAAAAAAGTGCTACTAGGGTTTTTGTTTCTTGTGCATGCAGCAAGAGCCCAGACATACTAGGAGCAAGAAAAATACGCAACCTCTTCTTGAAGGCTTAAGCGAGGAAAGGGGGAGAAGGAGAGTCAAACGCCCATCTAGGGATTTGTTTCCTTCCCCTGAAAGATTACTATCACCTTCACCAGATAGAAGAACAAAGGAGATGGCTGAAAGAACTCCTCCAAGACGCACTCTTGCAGACCAATCAAATGCGGTTGGCCCTTTCCACTTTAACAGCATAGTTATGCCTACGGATCAAACGATCAACATGGTGATGAATGCAACACATATACACTTAGTGCAAAGCAAACCGTTTCATGGCCTGTCAAATGAGAATCCCTACGACCATTTGACAGTGTTCAGTGAAATATGCAACACAATGAAGATGGCAGGTGTATCAGATGATAGAGTGAGGCTTAGCTTGTTTCCTTTCTCATTGGAGGGCAATGCTAAAACAAGGCTGAATTCTTTTCCTGAAGGGACATTTACAACATGGGAAGCTGTGGCTACAAAGTTTGCCAACAAATATTTTCCACAGTCCAAAGGTACCCAGGGAAAGCTGGAGATCTCATCATTTAAACAAGGCATGGAAGAAACTCTAAGTCAAGCATGGGAGCGATTCAAAGGATTACTCAGGAAAACACCAGTTCACGGATTTGACAAGACAACCATTGTTCTTGCCTACCTTGGTGGACTGAATATGTAGTCTAAGATGCTGTTGGACTCCTTAGCTGGAGGTGATATCAAACAAAAGACTGGGGACGAAGCCTATGACTTGATAGAGAGTATGGCAGCTAATGGACAAGAAGCATATAGTGAAAGGGGCACACCGACACAACAGAGAGGAGTCTTGCACTTACCTGCAAATGATGCAATGCTAGCTCAAAATCATCTTCTGACCCAAAAGCTATATGCATTGACAAAGATCCTTTCACAACTTCCAAAGGAGTTTCCCAAAGGACTCTTAGGCCTTAACTTTCATGTAACCTAATCGCGTAGGACTTGAGAAGAGAATAAATTTGGTGGTTATATGTAAAGAACAAAAATAAACATGCAATGCAGTTGATTCAATTGGTTTTGAGAAACTATGGATGAATGGTGTTGTTGGGGTTTACAATTTCATCTTATCCACTCTCATATATCTACTCTTCTTATTTACTTCACTTATTTATCTAATTGCCATGCACAATTACTTATTTACCCTTAACCCAATCCCTTGGTGAAAAGAGCCTATTATTAATTACCGACTTGCTATCCCTAGTCTCCCCTAGTAACTAATGATGCAATGCAATCGGAAGCAACTACAATTGATCGTCCTACCCCTATCCCTAGGCGATATTGACATAATCAAGGATTTTCCCACCAGTTCATGACATTACCGTACGTCCCCATATCGATAAAGACAAACATATTTTATTGAATGAGTTAAACAATAAAAGCATTGAGCACAGATGAGAACCCAACAATTGATAAACAAGTATATGACAAGCATATGAAATAAATAAGAATTTGAATATATGAGAGTTTCAAAAGATTACATTGTTCCCTAACAACAAAGGGTTTAGTTCACCATAATCATGGTGAAACTAGATGAATTGAATGGAAAGAATGAAAGAAATAACCCTAAACTTGGTTGAATGGAGCCTTAGCATCCAAGGAACTTCCTCCAAGGTGTGTGGAATAGCTCTGGACGTTTCTCTCTGCCAAAAGAATCCCCTTCTAATTCGCACTCGGGCTATATATAAGCCCAAAAAGATAACAGATAGATTACAGAAAGATTTACAGAATCTAGCTAAAAAAACAGACAACCGCCCAGGCGCCTAAATTCACCGCTTAAAGGTTTGCCTCTTGCCGCTTTGACTGCTCAACGGGTAGTTTTGCCGCTGAGCGCTTTCCCTCTAATCGCTCTGAGTGCTCAGTGGACCATTCTGGCGCTCAGCGGCTTGCTTGACCCTTCTTTTCATCATTTTTCTCCTTCTTTCTTGGGTCTAAGTCCATCTTACTTCACTTCCATCTTTAATTCATCTAAAAACCCTACAAAATAATGCAAAACAAGCATAATATCGCTAAAACAATCTTTTGACTCCCAAGAGACTCAACTAAGTGTTTTACTTGATTTAAAACTCATTCTAAGCCATAAAGGGTGTGTTTTACTATCAAATTTAAGTATGAAAATAACGGTTTTTAGACTGTTATCATAATCCCAAACTTAAAACTTTGCTTGTCCTCAAGCAAACAAGACAAAACTTGGTTTTTCACTTTTTCATCAAATAATTCATACTTTTCAAAACTCCTTTTTCCTCATGACAAGTTATTATACAATTCAAATTTTAGTGGAATCAGAGATGCATACATGCTTTCAATCCAGCTTAATTCACATATTCAATCTTTTTCCAACAGATGTTTCATTCATGAATAATTAATAAACTAAACATAGATGTAAACATGGATTTAACAATTCTCACCAAGCAAGTGTTTCACTCAATCACTCAAGTGTTTATGGAGGTCACTCTACTCTCTACTGTTCACATGTCACATAAAAGAATATTGTCATTCATCTAAAACAATCAAAACTTTACATGCACATGTCATCACAAGGACTTTTTCCAAGGCTTGTATTGTGGCTGGACTATCAAGAAAATTGGTTTTTCTGGAATACAAAATCCTTGAGTTAAGAGATTTTAAATCATTATTCAAAGTTTAAGCACACTCTCTTTTTAACCAATCTCACTCATTCCCAAGTTTTTCCCTTTTTCCTTTTACATTTTTCATTGACTTCTCTTTACATGCTTTTCTCTTTTCAAAGGGTGGAACTGAAATGTGCACTCCTGCCTGCTGACACAAATATGTAATCAGGGACGGTTGTCCCAGTGGTGTCCTGCTGCTCACAGTGTTGGTGCAACTCAAAATCTCACTGGTAATGGTCTTACCAACGTTCACGTCCATCTGCCTCAACATACAGTATATGACCAAGATCCGATGCAAAGTAATGTCGGAAACATGAGAGCATGGCTGGATGTTGGCATGGGTAAATGCCATCCAGTATTTAGCTAGGGGAGTTAAATCTGCCCTAAGGATGTTCACCAGTGCTCTGTTCGGGTTTCTCTGAAAATGCCTCCCAAGGATACACATCACTCGCTCAATGTCCTCGTAATCCCTGGCCTCCCCCAGTATAGCAGCATACCTGCACTGCTCTCCTGGCCACTCAGTCCCTAGAAAAGCATTGATGGTGTCAGGATCATAGCTGATCAAGTGTCCACGTACATAGCTCATGTACCTCCCTGTAGACACTCCTCCTCTCGGCAAGGTATTAGCATAAAACTCCTTCACCAACTCAATAGTGGCTGGTGCTGGATAAGTCATCAGGCTCTCCCATCCTCGCTTTTCAATCTCCAAACCAAACTCTAGAGCCAAGTCAGGGATATACATGGCTTTTCTTTCCATCAACAGTCGCCTCTCTTGGACTATAGCAAAATGTTCTTCATGCTTCCTTGAAAGGAACCTTGAAGAATAGTATCTTCTAGGTCTCTCTGTTTCCTTCCTTTTGTTGCCCATTGTCTTAACTCTTCTTGAGGTAGACATTCTTGCATACATCAAATTAATCCAACAAAATTCACAGAAACATCATTAGTGCATCATCAAATCATACAATTCTTTGGGGAAAAACAGGGTTCCTCACCACAAAAACATCCAAAAATTTCAACATTTAGGCAAAACAGTTGTAGACCGCTCAGCGTCAAAGAAGACCGCTCAACGTCAAAGAACCGCCCAGGCGGTTTGTCTCAAGTCGCGCCACCGCTCAGCACCAGACATACCGCTTAGCGGTGGAAGCTACGATTTTTCAAAATCTTTGCCTATTTGATCCTAATCTCCAATTTTTTGCAAAAATCATCAATCCAGACCAAAATCATGCAATTCAATCGGTTCAAACAGTTCCTATCCTATCAATTTATGCATAGAAATCAAAAGCCCTAATTTATCATGTTCCTAAGCATGTTCATCAACAAATCCCAAATTAGAAACCTTCAATAATGAATTTGCATACTTACTTGAGTGAAGATTATGATGCTTGCAGAAAAATTGCTTAATTGATGATGTATGTCCTCTCTAATGCAAATCCCTCAACCAAAAACCCCAAACTTTGACAAAGTAATGGTGGAAAATTGAATTTTTGGTGAGTGGGTGAATGAGAAAGTGAGGAAATCTCTCTAAAATGCTCTTGAAAGTGAAAGAAGAGTGCTAGGGTTTAGGGAGACCGCTTAGGCGAAATGCAAAGAAGGGTTTCAAAGTGAAAAACTTGGAAAACCGCTCAGCTTTTAAGAAAAGCCGAGACCATCAGCGCCGCAACCGCTCAGCGGTAAAATGGACCCCTCAGCGGTCTGTGCCTATTTTCACTTCTTCTTCTTTTGCTTTCTTTTGAGTAATTTTTCCTTTTAACACTTAATTTCAACCTTCAATTTTTCAAATATATGCTTTTCCCCTCTCAGATGCAATCATTAACATGTAATGCACTTAACACAGGATTAATAAACAAACAATCAACTCAGTTGCCTTCCAGGTAGCGCTTGTTTAACGTCACTAGCCTGACCCAAACATGTTTAGCACTCTTCAGTAAGTGCTTATCCTTCCAACACCCTTCAGTAGGTGTACTTACCTTGTATCCTTCAGTAGATACATAAAAGATTTAGCATCCCTTAGTAGATATTACCCAAAAAGTGTTCAAAGTTTCAATGAAGTATATGTACAAAATCAAATACCCTAAGGGTGTGTTCACATGGGGGTGATCAGAGGTGATTGAGGGAGCGTGGTTGAGTGGATTTGAGGGTATTTTTTTGTTGTTATTTATTTGAGTGAATTTGGAGGTAAACGAGAGTGAATTTTGAAATAAAGTTTGTGAGAATTGATGTAGGATTTAGTTTATATGACAAATTCAAAAAATTTACTTCAAAATTCACTCTCGTTTACCTTCAAATTCACTCAAATAAACAACAAAAAATATTATCCTCAAATCCACTCAATCACTCTCTCCCAATCACCTACGATCACCCCCAAGTGAACACACCCTAAAACTACAAATGTTTATAAAAAGTGGGATTTAGATATAATCAATTCATTCCATCCCGGTTGGGATCTTCATCAACCCAACTCATTAGTTGCTTTCTATCCACTTTCTTTAGTCCTCTTGTGAATGGTTTCCTGATTTCCAACTTGACATCTTCTCGAATCTTAATAGCAAGCCACTTCTTGTTCTTGAGTCTCACTTGTGCTCCTATTGGAAGTGGTGTATATTCAGTGTGGATAGTGCCCCCTTTGTCAACCTCCTCATTTTTAGGTACCTGTAAAACATTACAACTATTAGAATTAGTACCTGATGTGTTGTCCTTTAGTGCAACTTCTCTTCTTGACTTCTTATGTCTGGCCCTCTTTTTAATTTTCACTTTCCTTCCTTTGGAGCAATTATACATTAACACACATTCTTGATCTTTCAAAGTTATTATTCCATCATGGATACGCATTGCCATTCTAAAAGTCCTCATAAAAGGTCTTCCTAAAATTAATGGAATATTTCCTTCATTCTCCATATCCACGACTACAAAATCAATCAAGAATTCCAACTCCTTAATACGAACAATTGTATCCTCCACCTTACCAACTATTTTCTTAACAGAACCATCTGCAACTGTTATAGTATTGTTTGCCGGTTTTAGCACTAACCCTTTAATTTTCTTCAAGTAACTTAAGGGCATTAAATTTATGCTAGACCCAGATTCAATCATTGTTCTTCCTATATCCACATCATTTATTAGGCAACGAAGAGTTAACAATCCTGGATCCTTCATCTTAGGTGGATGATGTTCCTTTCTTGGCTGCACAAATACTTTCTGTTCTTCCTTTTCTTTTTCTAAATCTATCACCTCTCCAAGGTAATAATTAATTTTTTTAGAATAAACAGGAATTTGAGGATGACTTTCTTCTAAAGGAACCATAGTCACATGTCTAAATATTTCTCTCATCTGCCCATTGTGACTATCTCTTCTTTTCTCAACATGACATTCCTCCTTAGGATTAACATTAGTATTAACCCTAGCTTGATTCTTTTCTGTGACTTCAATCCTTTTTGACAGTTGACCAAGTTGTGTCTTTAATGATCTAAAAGTAGCTTGATCACTTGAATGTTGAGAATGATAATCTTTCACAAATTTATCAAATCTATTAGAAAAGTCTTTAACATTCTCTGTCAATTGATTTATTTGCTGCCACAAAGGAGAAGATTGCTGCTGCCTGAAGCCTTCTTGTTGCCCTGATGGGTTATTCTGTTGTTGGCCAATACTTGGATGATTCTTCCAACCCTGGCTAGGATTGCCTTGGTTGAAATTCCCTTGCCTACACTGGTATTGGTTCCCCATATAGTTAGCTTCCTACTGCATCTCCTCAGGTATAACACATTGACCATTAATATGGTCTCCACCACAAAGATCACATAGCTGTTGTGCTTGAGAGACATTACGAAGCTCCTTTGGAAGTTGCGCAAGGATCTTTGTCAATGTATCTAGCTTTTGGGTCAAAAGATGATTTTGAGCTAGCATTGCATCATTTGCAGGTAAGTGCAAGACTCATCTCTGTTGTGTCGGTACGCCCCTTTCACTATACGCTTCTTGACCATTAGTTGCCATTTTCTTTATCAAGTCATAGGCTTCATCCTCAGTCTTCTGTTTGATATCACCTCTAGTTGAGGCGTCCAACATAATCTTAGACTACATATTCAGTCCACCAAGGTAGGCAAGAACAATGGTTGTCTTGTCAAATCCGTGAGCTGGTGTTTTTTTGAGTAATCCTTTGAATCGCTCCCATGCTTGACTTAGAGTTTCTTCCATGCCTTGGTTGAATGATGAGATCTCCAGTTTTTCCTGAGTAACTTTAGACTGTGCAAAATATTTGTTGACAAATGTTCTAGCCACAGTTTCCCATGTTGTAAATGTTCCTTCAGGAAAAGAATTGAGCCACGTCTTAGCATTGCCTTCCAATGAGAACGGGAACAAACTAAGCCTTACTCTTTCATCTGATACACCTGCCATCTTCATTGTGTTGCATATTTCACTAAATGCTGTGAAATGGTCATAGGGATTCTCATTTGACAGGCCATGAAACTGTTTGCTCTGCACCAGGTGTATAAGTGCTGGATTCATCACAATGTTGGTCGTTTGATCTGTAGGCATAACTATGCTGCTAAAATGGAAAGGGCCAACAGTATCTAATTGGTCTGCAAGAGTGCGTCTTGGAGGAGTTCTTTCAGCCGTCTCCTCTGTTCCTCTATGTGGTGAAGGTGATAGTAATCTGTCAGGTGAACGAAACAAATCCCTAGATGGGCGTCTGACTCTCCTTCTCCCTCTTGCTTCGCTTAAGCCTTCAAGAAGAGGTTGCGTATTTTTCTTGCTTCTAGTATGTCTAGTCTCCTGTTGCATGCACAAGAAACACAAACCCTAGTAACACTTTGTTATATTTTTTTAAAAAAAATAAAAATAAAAAAATAAAAAGATAAAAAGATAAAAAGATATATACAATCAAGTTAAACTTAACCAGTTTACACTACTAGATAAGTTAAATCACGAGTCCCCGACAACAATGCCAAAATCTTGTTAAGTCCCTAGCAAGTGTACTAGATCGTTATCAAGTAATATAAACGGGTAAGTCCGAATATCGTTTTCCCAAAGGAATCTTAGGCCTTAACTTTTGTGTAAACAAATCGCGTAAGACTTGAGAAAAGAATAAATTTGGTGGTTATATGAAAAGAACAGAAATAAACATGCAATGCAGTTGATTCA
This sequence comes from Vigna radiata var. radiata, assembly GCF_000741045.1. NCBI lineage: Eukaryota > Viridiplantae > Streptophyta > Magnoliopsida > Fabales > Fabaceae > Vigna > Vigna radiata. The sequence goes on from NW_014541837.1 coordinate 2,202,933, forward strand.
ATTAGTTTTGAGAAACTGTGGATGAATGATGTTGTTGGGATATACAATTTCATCTTATCCACTCTCATATATCTACTCTTCTTATTTCCTTCACTTATTTATCTAATTGCCATGCACACTTTCTTATTTACCCTTAACCCAATCCCTTGGTGAAAAGAGTGTATTATTAATTACCGGCTTGCTATCCCTTGCCTCTCCTAGTAACCAATAATGCAATGCGATCGGAAGCAAATGCAATTGACCGTCCTACCCCTATACCTAGGCGATATTGGCATAATCCAGGAATTTCCCACCAGTTCATGCAATTACCGTACGTCCCCATATCGATATAGACAAACATCTTTTACTGAATGAGTTACACATTCAAGTGATAAATAAGTATATGACAAGCATATGAAATAAATAAGAATTTGAATATATGAGAGTTTCAAAAGATTACATTGTTCCCCAACAACAAAGGGTTTAGTTCACCATAATCATGGTGAAACTAGATGAAAATAATGAAAGAATGGAAGAATTAACCCTAAACTTGGTTGAATTGAGCCTAAGCATCCAAGGAACCTCCTCCAAGGTGTGGAATAGCTCTGGACATTTCTCTCTGCCAAAAGAATCCCCTTCTAATTCGGACTGGGGCTATATATAAGCCCAAAAAAATAACAGATAAATTACAGAAAGATTTACAGAATCTAGCTAAAAAAATAGACAATCGCCCAAGCGCCTAAATTCACCGCTCAACAGTTTGCCTTGTGCCGCTTTGATTGCTCAACGGTCAGTTTTGCTGCTGAGCGGTTTCCCTCTAATTGCTCTGAGCGCTCAGTGAACCATTCTGGCGCTCAGCGGCCTGCTTGACCCTTCTTTTCATCATTTTTCTCCTTCTTTCATGGGTCTAAGTCCACCTTACTTCACTTCCATCTTTAATTCATCTAAAAACCCTGCAAAACAATTCAAAACAAGCATNATATCGCTAAAACCAACTTTTGACTCTCAGAAGACACAATTAAGTGTTTTACTTGATTTAAAGCTCATTCTAAGCCATAAAGGTTGTGTTTTACTATCAAATTTAAGCATGAAAATAACGGTTTTTAGACCATTATCAGTTATCATAGAGAATTCAATCTGAAACAAGAATGAAAATGTTCACTAGTGCAGAAAGGGCTTTAGACGTCTGTTATTTTGGGCTTTTAACGTCTTTTTCACAACCAACGTCATTACGGGTGAGGTTAATGGGACGTCGAATTTCCATATAATAGACGTCTATACAGACGTTAGTTAGTGCCATGTCCGACATCAATAAACGTCGGTTAAGGCCTACTCCAACATCTAATAGCACCATATAGACCAAGTCATCAATCCTTAACTAACTTTTAAAAATATAGCCGTTGGAGCACAATAGCATAACAAAATTCCAAATCAGATCAAAAACACAGTTGAATGTAAACCAGACAAAGTTGACTGACACATGTAAAAACACTTTGAAATTCTTTTCAACTCAAAACATCAAAGAGCACTGATTCTCAAAATCTGTACGAAGATCATAACATGGTCGAATCCATTAATAATGTAGTTGACTGTACTATAACTTTGTCACACATTTATAAGTTCATGAAAGTGCTTGTGGTTTTTCACTTTAACAAATGTGCAGTAAAATATACGTGATAAAGCATTTCACATTGCACATAAGCATTTAAGCATGTTCCACAAATATAACAAACAACCAACATAGGAACATACAACACAGTACATCAAACATGTTCAGCAGATATAACAATCAGTACAACATAAGAACATGTAATGAAGCAACATATGTATTGTTATTAAGCAAAGTGTTGTCATCATAAAAACCTAGAGTGATATAGATTTTGTGTTGTCAACAATCTCAACAATGTAGACGTCACTTGGTAAAGGACCAATGTCTACTAGACTGACCGGTTATTGAAAAGTCACTTCGTTCAACACTTTGTATGTCAGCGCCCCGTCGTTCGACGTCTATATGGCTGCAATTAATGCGATTCACTTACCCCGCAGGAAAATAGGCTTCCTTTTGTTCAAGACCGATGTCTATAATTGCATAGACGTCGACCCCCCAAGTCCCCGTCGTCTACTGGACTGACCGGATATTGAAAAGTCACTTCGTTCAACGCTTTAGACGTTAGATTACCCCTACATTCGACGTCTAAATGGCCTGAAAAAGGCAGGTGAAAAGTCTCTTGGACGTCCGATTAGTGATGTAGCCGACGTCTCCTCTCCTCCTCTTGGACATCAGGTGAAAAGTCTCGCACATCATCCTCTTCCTCCTCTACTTTTTTCTCTCTCGTAGTTACCCACACAATCTTCTTCCTCCTCTCCTTTTCTCTCTCTCGTGGTATTGCATTGCAGGTGCGTTTTTTTTTTTATTTCAACCGTTTAAACTTTGGTTTAGTCCGATGAAATTGGTGTCTTGATTGGTTATCATCTAATAACCAATTAAAATGTGTTTTCGTTGTGTTTTAGTGCAGTTTTGATCCTCTCTTTGGGTATCATAGTACCACATTTTCCCATTGCTAACTTCCTCACAAGAAAAGCGGCGTCTTTTGGATGTTTTATGGCATTTCGACCCAAAATGGAACTTGGGTTCTTGTCTAGTTCGTGTCACCGTGATTTTTTCCTTTCGCAGTTGAATGGGAACTAGGCATGGACCCAGGTTCTGTTTTGGGTTGAAATGTCATAAGAGATGCAAAAGACGCAAGCTTTTTTGGTGGGGAAGCTAGCGAAGGGAGATTGTGGTACTAGGCTATCGAAAGACAGGATCAAAACTGCACTAAAACACAACGGCTATCTTAGACGTCGGTTAGTGCTATGTCGGACGTCTATAGTGACCATAGACGTCGGTTAGTGACATGTTCGACCTCTATATATTCCCGTAGACGTCCGTTAAGGCATAGGCCGACGTCTATATAATGCCATTAGACATTGGTTGAGGCCTAGTCCGACGTCTATATAGTGGCCTTTGACGTCGAGGATGGCACGGTTATTTGGAATTTCGACGTCCCATTAATGTCACCGTAATGACGTCGTTTGTGGAAGTGACGTTAAAAACCCAAAATAACAGACGTCTAAAGCCTTTTCTGCACTTGGATTTTGAATAATATTAGTTTTCTTCCAGTATTTTGACATGAAGTTAAATATTAGATTTAATATTAAAATCACAAACACTATTAACTAATATGATAGGAAGGAGGATCAATTGAAATTAAAATGCACATAAGAATATTTAAAGTACTAAAAGTAAAAAAAAAAAATAACAATTAAACATAAAAAGTAACATATATAACAATAAAATATAAAATTTTTAAAGTTAATGATGTCCTTGTTTATCATATTTGATGGGTGTCGCAATCCACACAAATCCAATGAGCAATTAGAAATGCAATATAGCTAGGAAATGACTCCTAGGTCGTCTCTCAAGGACCAATTTTGCGGTTCAAGAATTAAGTGAAACACGATGTGGGGGGGGGGGGGTGTTGACAAATTGGCAAGTGTACCAAATCGTACAAGTAATATAAATGGTAAGACCAAGTATCGTTTTTCCCATGAGACTCGTATGGCTTCCTCGTTCGCGTGAACTAAAATAATAAGACTTGAAAAATAAAATTTAATAAATTGGATTTGAGGATAAAAATATTAACATGCAAAAGTAAAGTTGATTCAATTGACAAATGAAAACAATGGATGGATGGATGTTGTTGGGTACTAACAATTTCATCTATTCCACTCGCTCTTACATACTACCCTTGACTATTAGATTGATTAATTGTTATTCGACTTTCTAAACCTCCCCTTAACCCGATCCCTCGGCGAAAAGGGCCTAATATTAACTCCTGGTTTGCTATCCCTAGCCTCCCCTAGTAATTAATACCGCATTATAAACAGAAGTTAGCGCAATTGATCGTCCTACCCCTATCCCTA
>NW_014541837.1:2207017-2214666 GCF_000741045.1 Vigna radiata var. radiata
CAATCAAAACATATGGAGACCATATAAATAATCAATAGTTTCAATAAGAGAGAGTATCAAAAGATTACATTGTTTTCCCCAACAACAATAGGGTTTAGTTCACCATAGACATGGTGAAACTAGATGAAAAATGGAAGAAGAATGGAAGAGCAAACCCTAGAAAAAGATGAAAAGGAGCCTAAGCATCCAAGAGATCCTCTCTAGAGAGCAAAATTAGGTTTGGCCGTTCTCCCCTGTCAAAAGAATGACTCTGAATTCGTAATAGGGGTATTTATAGGTGAGGAGCGCATCAGAAAACAGGCCCATGCCCAACGTACCACCGCCCGACGCCACGGTCAACCGCCCGACGATTTGGTCAACTTTTTCTGGTTGAATGGTTGACTTTTCCTGGTTGACTGGTTGACTTTTCTGGTTGACTGGTTGGCTTTTCTGCATTCTGGTTGACTTTTCTACACTGCAACCGTTTGATCTTCAACCTTTCTTTCCTTTTCTTGAGTCTAAGACCTTCATTTTCAACTCCATTCTTCACTTTTCTCAAATTAGCTACAAAACAATGCAAAATAAAGCATAAAATCGCTAAAATCAACTTTTGACTCTCTCCAGACTCATTTATTGAGTTTTGCTTGATTCTGAGCTCATTCCGAGTAATAAAGGGTGTAATTTGGTCCAAATTGACATGAAAATAATTGTTTTTCAACCTTCATCAAGGGGGGTTGTGAAAATGTTGTGGTGAATAGGGATGAATAAAATCAAAACATTGACGCAAACAGAAATGCAAACACAGATCTAAAAACGGTTTCCAAGATAGACTGAAAACGGTTGGTCATTAACTTAATTACTAAATTTAAAACGGTTTCCAAAATAGACTGAAAACGGTCCAGGTATGTCAAGGAAACAATGCAATATCGTTAATGACCAACCAAACTAATTTAAGCTATCATGACAATTAACGTGACACGACCAAACACATTAGACAACATTTAAACAAATTAAAATTCTAAATACCAACACTGTTACAAACAACTATCTAACACATTTAAATAAATTTAAATGCAAAACTTAATCAAAGACATAAAAAAAACTCAACCTACTAATTAAATTAATTGAAAACAAATGAAATAAACAACATGACTTCCTACTAGCAATATCACGTGACAATACATGCACCAAATAAGGAAATTCAATTTCTAGAATGGCCAAAAACCTTTATGGCCGCGAGTTCCCCACGCACACCAACTACCATTCACTTTCTTCATTCAATAAACAATTTAATATGTTGATTCCTTGTGTTTCATGTGCTTCAATCTTCAAGACAAACTTTGCTTTCCACATCCTATGAAACTGTGCCTTCTCTCTTTCCATGCAGAAAAATTCGGACACCACACACCAAGACACAAAATGCCGCGAGCTACCAAGTGAATGTTGCAAAAAGTGCTTCAAACCAAAAGCTAAATGAAAGATACTTTGAGTGCTTCAACCAAGGTGCCATGTAAGCAAAGTCAAAGGAAATAGACCACACAAAACCTTCTCATTCTCGGTAGAATTTCTAGCTAAAGACAAAGACCAAAATGGAAACATTCTTTCTATGAAAATGAGCCTCTCATGTGCTTGCGCAAATAAGGTAAAAAATCAAATGCACCATTCTCTCTCCCTTCCAACCTCATTCTCGGTTTTCTCCACAACACAAACATTCAAATGCTTTCTCCACTTCTCACCACCGAGAATACACCAAAGAATCCCAAAGTTTCAATTGCAAAATAATTCAAGAGCAACAAACCCAAGTTCTAACTTCTTCAAACCAACTCAACACTCATTTTTCTTCAAACTTTTGATAAAAACAAAATGGAATCCTTAACCCACATTGCAGCACCGTCCAGCTCTCCCAATGAAATACAATGTTCCATCTCATACATTACTCACATTACACAAAGAGAAATACAAGAAGAAGAAGGGCTCAAGCTCCCAACAACCAACAATCAACTCAAGTTTTCTTCACTCCATTGCTCAATAGGAACCATATTCTTTTTCATTCAACAAAGGAAACCCAAATATAATCACGAAAATGGTGCAGCAAAGAGGAAACGAAAATGCAAAGTGGGTCTTCATTCAACCAAAGAACTGATATGATCCTAGATGGGGCAACAATGAAGAGATTTTAGAGTGACAAAAAGAATAAAAAAGAGTAGTGTAGGTTTCATAGGCATGTATTTGCCTCTTTGATTTCTTTCTCTTAGTTCTTGTGAATAAACGCTTATAAACTCTTCTTTCTCTTTAAGAACAAGCAATGTGGGACTTTCCATAGCTTGGTCTTAAAAAGAATAGGAGAGGAAATGGGCGTCCTAGGCGTTAGTGCAAGGTAGCATAGCTAGTGTTCATGTTTTGAACTATAGGATAACTAGTTGCCTTATAAACCCTTTGGAGTGGAGAGAATTGAGCAATGTGCGGTTCAAAAGTCCCTAGAGGACCTGCAGCAGTTGCTAGACGGCCTCCACACTCAAAAGTCCCACATCTCCTCGATCTTTCATCCTAGCTCACTCCAAAGGTTATATAAGACGACTTAGGGTTCTCTTTTTTGTACCTTACCTTGAATCAATTGAACTTTGAGTTGATTTGCACTTTTGCAATCTTGTTTGAAATAGTAATCTTTCTCCTAAGTCCCTATTTTGGGCAGACCTTATCTTGCTCAAGCAAGTGCCTGTCCTCCTTTGATGCTTATCTTGGAGCTTCCTTCAAATGACGCATCCTCACTTCATAAGTTTCCTCTTTCTCAATCACTTCCATTTTAATTTCCTTTTCCATTCTCTTAAATGTCATTTAGAATATTCTCTCTAGGTATGCACTTCCCCATCATGTGGTATCATGAGCCTTAGGTTTTTTATCTCTTAGGAATTGCATGATAGAGTAGAATAGCTTACATATGTGTTCATTTTCGCTCAGCCAAAAGTTTTTTCACCCAGCGTCAGCGTGAATTTTGTGTCAGATTGTGTGCTTTCGCTTAGCTTCATTTCTTATCCGTTTTCCATGCAATTTTTTTTCATAGTTTCGTCTGGATGTCTATTTTCACGTATGGTTTTTACTTTGTTCAAATTCCTTTTGTTCTGTTCCCAATAAATTGTTTTCACCACTATGTCAGTCCAGTGCTTACTGTTTGAGTGACTTCTAATCTATTTGCATTGTTTGCTTGTTGTTTGGTATTTGTGGTGGCTGGAATTGATCATTGCACGGTGCTATGACCTCCCAACACTCTTAAGCAAGGAATCAAAGCTTCAAATCAAGGCTTGGGAGGTGCTTCCCATGGTTGTACAGAGACTTATACCAGCTGGCACTTCTTTAAACAACAACAATGCTATAGGAGGTCTTCAACAAGTAGGTGTCCTTATTCCATTTTGTTTGTTGTTCCAGCTTTATTTCCTTGTCTTAGCCGGATTGTATATGACTTTTCTTGCTTGTTAGCGTTGAATTGAGTCATATGTTTGTTCCTCTTTAGGAGTTTTCTAGAGTAATTTCTGAAATTGCATAGCTAAGAGTAATTTTTTACATCTCCATGTTTGTATGCTGAATTGAGTTTGACCATCATTGGATTTAAGTGTGTGAATTAGTCCATTGTGCTTTAATCAAACACACTTTCTTCCATAAATATAGCTTTCGCCGAGACATATTTTACAACACTTCCTGCTGTATAAAAACAAAATCATCACAATTTTTCTGTGGCTGTTGCTGTTTGGCCGAAAGTTTTTTATGTGATGTGTTTGATAACTTCTTCTAAAGCCTCTTTTCATCTCAAAATATACAAAAGTTATAGGTTTGAGGTTTGCCAAAATTATTTCCAGCATTAATTAGATCTTACTCTTCATATATGCATAGCTTGTTGATGTGAATTTGCTTCTTGGTTGTGTGATTTTCTTTGCAGTCTTGTTCATTTGTGCCACTGTTTTTCCTCCATTTTTCTTGCTGTTTTGTCTTCATAAAATCATTATATTGCTGCCTCCTTATTGTGTGCCAAGTTTCTTGAATTTTTAGGTTCCATTTTCATCATTTGTCTTGTGGTTTTCATTCATTTTTTGGCCTCTACCATGTGTTGTCTTGATTTGGCTCCTTTGCATTGAGGGTGGATTGTACATCTTTCCATTTGCTTTAAGACTTGAGTTGGTACTCTCAAAGTGGACTTGTGAGACATTGTCCTATTTTTGAAAGAAGGGTGCTGCCCTTACCTTGTTTTTGAGCCATTTTACCGTAAGTTTTGAGCTTTCTTTTTTTTTTTGTTGTCTTGAGTGAAATCGTGGCCTGCTGATTTGTTGTGGATTGTGAGGCTGTTTTGCTTTGCTTTGTGACTGTTTCTAACCCATTTTCTGTGTTAGCTTTGCTGTTGTTTGCTTTGCTAAAATGTTCGCAGGTTCAAGCCGTGCTTCTTCCAATGGAGCTAGTCCCTACGGATTCTAGCAAATTTGATTTGATGGAGGCCTTCCAACAAATGCAACACCAACTTGATGCTATTAGTAAATTGTTGGACACAGAGGCAAAGGCTAAAGGGAAGCTTTCTCATGGTCATGAGCATGGATCCTCCAAGAAAAAGCAAGAAGAGAAAGTTGTGGATCCAAACCTTGCAATGCCAAATTTGACTTTGCCAAGTTTCAAGGGAGACATCGATCCTAGTGTATTTTTAGATTGGATAGCTAAAGTAGAACAAGTTTTTAATTTGTATGATGTAGCCGGACATTTGCGTGTAAAGCTAGCTACTTTAGCCTTAGAGGGATACGCCATGCAATGGCTACTTAGGATGAACATTACCAGGTGCTCACCCGCGAGCTCTTGGGAACATTTTCGGTGTTTGTTGTACCAACGCTTCGTACCTCCATACTATCATAGGGACCTCCTGATTAAGCTCCAACGACTTACTCAAGGTAGATGAAGTGTGGAGGAGTATGCGTGTGAGCTCGAAGTGCTCTTATACCATACTAACACTAATGAGACTGACCACACGAAAATAGCTAGATTTATTAGTGGTCTCAATAGAAACATCCAAGATGTTGTAGAGCTCCATGAAGATGAGGATTTAGATGTTGTGGTACATAGGGCTATGAAAGTTGAAAGACAAGTTTTAAGAAAAGAGTCCTACCGCACCAAATTTTCCACTTCTTCAAAAGAAAATTTTTACAAAACCTAATCATCAAGGGACAAAGAAAAGGATGATTCTAGAGAGATTCCTCATAAATCTCGGCCATCTTCTACTAACCCTGCGCCTTCTTCTTCTATACCTAAGTCACCAACGCGACCTATTCAAGTCAAATGTTTTAAGTGCTTAGGTCATGGTCACATTGCATCTGCATGCCCAAATAAGAGGGCAATGTGCTTTCGAGGAGAAGAGGTTGTCACCGATGACTCTCCTCCTTCTTCACCTTCACACACTTCTCACTCTTCTTCTTCCTCTAGTGAAGATGAGTACAAGGTTCCATTTGATTGCGACCTACTAGTTATAAGACGTCTCTTGGGTCAAGTCCACAAGGACTTTAACACAACTCAAAGAGAAAATATTTTTCACACTAGATGTTTTATAGCTAGCAAGGTTTGTTCCATGATCATCGATGGGGGAAGTTGCACTAATGTGGCTAGCACACACGTAGTGGAAAAGCTCAAGCTACCCACTATTGCGCATACCTAATTGTCTCATTTATCATAAAGAGGTCCTTCAAGATAGAAAAGAGGATAGAGAAACAAAAGAAAGGATAGAAAGAGAGGAGAGAGCAAAAGAAGAAAATGAGAGGAAAGAAAATGAGGAGAAAGAAACAAAAGAAAAAGAAGAAATTCTGAGAGAAAAGGAGAAGGCAAATGTCCTAGTCATAAAGGAGGTGTTACTATAGGCACCTTCCACTCCCATCTTTCTATAGGATTCAAGCCATGACAGGGGAGTTTTATCATCCTTCCACTTTTCTCCAAATATTAAGCTTTCTTCTTTTTCTAAAAGCTTTTGTGAAAATATCCCACCTTTCTCATCTCTTTTTACTACTTCTTCACACACCATTTCCATCCCACATCTTGAGTTAATGTATTCTTTTTTACACTTAATTCAAGACAAAAATAAAAAAATTTCAAAAGAAGGATTTTTGGTTTTCCCTAAGGAAATAAAACCAATTTCAAAAACTCTTTTTTTCAATGTTCCTTTTCTATATACATTGTTTGGTAAACATCAATTTATTCACAAAATGTTTGGTGTTTTTTGCAAGTTAACATTTGATCCAGGAGGAGTTTCCTTTGGATTATAAACAAATAAGTCATTAATCTCTCTTTGTTGCAGGTATTTCAAGATTCAAGGTCGAATCCTCTCCAACTTGGGGGGATGATATGATCATAGATGGGGCAACAATGAAGAGCTTTTAGAGTGACAAAAAGAATAAAAAAAAGAGTAGTGTAGGTTTCATAGGCGTGTATTTGTCTCTTTGATTTCTTTCTCTTAGTTCTTGTGAATAAACGCTTATAAACTCTTCGTTCCCTTTAAGAACAAGTAATGTGGGACTTTCCATGGCTTGGTCTTAAAAAGAATAGGAGAGAAAATGGGCATCCTAGGCGTTAGTGCAAGGTAGCATAGCTAGTGTTCATGTTTTGAACTATAGGAGAACTAGTTGCCTTATAAACCCTTTGGAGTGAAGAGAATTGAGAAATGTGGGACTAAAAAGTCCCTAGAGGACCTGCAACAGTTTCTGGACGGCCTCCACACTCAAAAGTCCCACATTTCCTCGATCTTGCATCCTAGCTCACTCCAAAGGTTATATAAGAAGGCTTAGGGGTCTCCTTTTTGTACCTTACCTTGAATCAATTGAACTTTGCGTTGATTTGCACTTTTGCAATCTTCTTTGAGATAGTAATCTGTCTCCTAAGTCCCTATTTTGGGCAGACCTTATCTTGCTCAAGCAAGTGGCGGTCCTCCTTTGATGCTTATCTTGGAGCTTCCTTCAAGTTGCGCATCCTCACTTCATAAGTTTCCTCTTTCTCAATCTCTTCCATTTTAATTTCCTTTTCCATTCTCTTAAATGTCATTTAGAATATTCTCTTTAGGTATTGTTGACAGATTGGCAAGTGTACCAAATCGTACAAGTAATATAAATGGTAAGACCAAGTATCGTTTTTCCTAAGAGACTCGTATGGCTTTCTCTTTCGCGTGAATTAAAATAATAAGACTTGAAAAATAAAATTTAATAAATTGGATTTTGAGGATAAAAATATTAACATGCAAAATAAATATTGATTCAATTGTCAAGTGAAAACAATGGATGGATGGATGTTGTTGGGTACTAACAATTTCATCTATTCCACTCTCTCTTACATACTACCCTTGATTATTAGATTGATTCAATTGTTATGCGACTTTCTTAGCCTCCCCTTAACCCGATCCCTCGGCGAAAAGGGCCTAATATCAATTACCGGCTTGCTATCCCTAGCCTCCCCTAGTAATTAATACCAGATTATAAACAAAAGTTAGCGCAATTGATCGTCCTACCCCTATCCCTAGGTGGTATTGCAAAATCAAGAGATTACTCACCAGTTCATGTCATTACCGCACGTCCCCATGTCAATAACGACAAACAACGATATACTGAATGAGTTAAACGATAAAAGCCTTAAGCACAGATGATAACCCAACAATAATCAATCAA
>NW_014541837.1:2217156-2219291 GCF_000741045.1 Vigna radiata var. radiata
CATATCCACAATTATAAAGTCAATCAAAAACTCCAACTCATCAATTCGCACAATTGCATCTTTTACCATCCCGATAGGTTTCTTCATAGATCCATCTGCCACAGTCAAGATTACTTTAGTAGGCTTCAATTTTACCCCTTTTAACTTCTTGAAATCACTGAGAGGCATCAAATTAATGCTTGATACTGAATCAATCAAAGCCTCTCTTAGATCCACATTATTGATAACACAAGGAAGGGTCAACGCTCCTGAATCCTCTAGTTTTTGTGGATGATTCTTCTTCCTGGGTTTTGCCCACTGCTCCTGATTTTCTTCATAGCCTAAATCAAGTAACCTTTTCAGATATTATTTGATCTTGTCAACACCTTCAGGAGTTTGTGAAGATGTTAAAGGATTAAGAGGTGCCTCCTTAAGAAGTTGGCGGAGTGACTCTCTAATGTCTTCCTTCTCCTTTTCTCTTTCCAATTTCTTCCTTTCGCTTCTCTTATGTGTATTACACATCCTTTCCTCATCTTCGTCATCGCTGCTGCCAATCTCAATTATTTCTTCTTCTAATCTACTCTTTCCTCCTGTTGCAACAACTTTGCATTCATCTTTTGGGTTAACATCAGTATTAGCCATTGATGCTTTTTTGTGGTTTCAACCCTCTTAGACAGCTAACCTATTTGTGTCTCTAGTGATCTAAAAGTTGCCTGATCACTTGCTTGTTGAGATTCATAGACCTTCAAAAATTTATCAAACCTGTCAGTCAATTCTCTGACTGTCTCAGTCAAGCTGCTTAATTGCTGCCATAAAGGAGAAGATTGCTGCTGGAATTGACCTCCTTGTCCGAAAGAAGCATTTTGGCCTTGCCCAATACTTGGATGATTTTTCCAACCTTGGTTAGAGTTACCTTGGTTGAAATTTCCCTGTTTATACGAAAATTGGGCCCCCATGTAATTCATATCCTGCTGCATCTCTTCTGTAAAAGTACATTGACCGTTAATATGGTCACCACTGCACAGATCGCATAATTGTTGAGCCTGGGAAATATTTTTGAGCCCCCGAGGAAGTTCAGAAATGACCTTTAGCAACTTGTCCAATTTCTGACTGAGGAGGTGATTTTGTGCTGATGCTGCGTCTTCAGTGGGGAGATGTAAAAGTCCTCCTTTTTGCGTGCCTCTTTCATTCTGTGACACTTCATTGAGAGCCATCTCTTCAATTAAATTGTGCGCCTCATTTGTTGTTTTTCTGTTAATACTGCCTCCAACCGAGGCATCTATCAGCATTTTGGTCTGAGCACGCAAACCTCCAAGGAACGCTAGCAAGTATGAAGCTTTATCAAACCCATGAACTGGGGTTGCTCTCAACAATCCTTTGAATCTATCCCATGCTTGCCCCAGTGTTTCTTCCTTTCCTTGTTTAAAAGAAGAGATTTCTAACTTCCCCTGATTGATCTTTGGTGGTGGGAAGAATTTAGTAATAAACTGTTGGACCACTACTTCCCACGTCCTAAACGTCCCCTCCGGGAAAGAATTCAACCAGTCTTTTGCATTTCCTCCTAGTGAGAAAGGAAACAAACTAAGTTTGACTCTATCGTCCGTCACTCTAGTTATCTTCACTGTGTTGCAAATTTCTCCAAAGACTGTCAAATGCTTGTAAGGATTTCAATTTGACAACCCATGGAATTGGTTGTTCTGGACTAACTGGATAAGTGTCAGACTTATCACCATGTTGGCACTGCAATGCTGTTAAAATTCAAGGGGCCAACTGTGTTAGCTGCGTCCCCTAGAGTGCGTCTGGGAGGAGGTTGATTGGCCATCTCCTCAAGATTTGGTTCAACAGTCTCAAGTGGAGTAACTTCTGGAGAAAGAGATCTTTCACAAAAAGGGCGTCACTTCCTCCTCTCGTATGGTAGACCTTCTAGCAAAGGTTGTTGGTTTTTCCTGCTTCTAGTATGTATTGTCTCCTGCATTCACAAGAAACACACCCTAAAAGCACTTTTAAAGAAAAAGACAAAACGCAATAAAAGAAAAATAAAAACAAAAATAATTACAATCAAGTCAAATTCAATCAATTCACACTACTAGAAAAATAAACCTCGAGTCCCCGGCAACGGTGCCAAAAACTTGTTGACGAATTGGCAAGTGTACCAA
>NW_014541837.1:2222526-2223692 GCF_000741045.1 Vigna radiata var. radiata
AGTATCAAAAGATTACATTGTATTCCCCAACAACAATAGGGTTTAGTTCACCATGGACATGGTGAAACTAGATGAAAAATGGAAGAAGAATGAAAGAGCAAACCCTAGAAAAGATGAAAAGGAGCCTAAGCATCCAAGAGATCCTCTCCAAAGAAAAAAATTAGGTCTGGCCGTTCTCCCCTGTCAAAAGAATGACTCTGAATTCGTAGTAGGGGTATTTATAGGTGAGGAGCGCGTCAAAATCAGGCCTAAGTCTAGCGTGCCACCGTCGGGCGGTTTAAGTGTGCCGCCCGGCGGTTTCCCATAACCTGCCGCCACCGCCCAGCGGCAATCACCACCGCTCGGCAATTTCCCTCGCCAGCGCCCGGTGGTTTCTCTCAGCTTGAGATGCTGCCCACTCCTCGTCCTGGACCGCCCGACGGTTTAAGTGTGCCGCCGGGCAGTACGTCGACTCTTCAAAACTTCATTTTTCTGTTCTTTTCTTGAGTCAACGACTTGTATCTTCAATCCATTCTTCACTTTTCTCAAATTAGCTTCAAATCAATGCAAAACAAGCATAAAATCGCTAAAAGCAGCTTTTAACTCTCTCCAGACTCATTTATTGAGTTTTGCTTAATTCTAAGCTCGTTCCGAGTAGTAAAGGGTGTAATTTGGTCCAAATTGACATATGAAAATCACTGTTTTTCAACCTTCATCAGGTATGCACTTCCCCATCAAGAAACCACCATGAAAATGCAAAGAACCACCTTCAAGCTCAAGCTTTCAACATTCAAATGGACAATTCAAGAAGAGGAGTGATAGATCTCCCTTCCATTAAGAAAGATTAAGTAAAGTTGCAAGCAAGAAAAGAAGAAAAAATTGATCTTGGTTCATTCAAGCTCAAAAACAAGAAGCACCCATCATGGTCTCCAAGAGAGAGTTCATACAAGCCAAGGAAAATGCAAGTTGGAGACCAAAATGAAGTGTGTCAGCTTCCCCTCTCCAAATGCCGAGAATTCCTAGAAATGGATGGGGACCACCCCAAAAAGAAAACCTAGGGAGGTGCCAACTGTCTTACAACTTTGGGCCCACCATAAATTTTGCCAACAATGGCCCAATGTGCACAAGTTTAATGAAAGCTTTCTAGACTACTAATTTACAATGTAATTAAAATTTGAAATGCCTAA
>NW_014541837.1:2223717-2240510 GCF_000741045.1 Vigna radiata var. radiata
AGAATTTCCGATCAAATTAAGCATAATTAGGAAAAACGGGAAAATACCGGACAATTAACCACAATTCCCTGATTTATTTAAGTGCAATAAACCAAATACAGTCAAGAAAATATCGACTCATCAATATTTAAGGTGCGTTATGTAAAGATTAAAAAATAATATTTTAAAAGTGATAGTGATTAAAATTAGAAAGATATGATTATATTAATATTAAAAAAATTTAATGTAAATAGTTTTAATATAAATGAATTTTTTTTATTTTAAAATATATAATTTATTAAGAAATTAATTTTTAAAGGTTTTTGCTTGTCTAAATGAATAACTAGTATCGTAGGATTGATCCTTGCGATAAAATTTTTAATTTATACTCATCAGTTTCTCTATTTGAGTAAGTTGAACTTCAATTTTTTTACTTTGGTTTTTTCTTATATTTGTTGCATGTGGGTTCTATTAAGTTTGCAAATGTCTATTGAGTCATCAATTTGAATCTTTGTCGATAAGTGGTTCTAAAATATACCTTGATTGTGTTTTTGTTGTTCGTACGAGTAGAGAAAGTGTCTTGTGTGTTTGAAGTTGTTTTAAGCTTCTTAGAGCTTTTTGGTTACCTGTCAAGTAAGGGAAGTTAAATACATTGTTTTAAGTTTTTAATAATTGGATAATATGAGTTGATATGCTTGAGTTGGATTGCTTTGATTGAGTTGTTGAATTTGGATAGTTGAGTATGTTAAAATTTTGTTGTGTTTTAGTATGTTGATTGATTGTAGCACTAGTGCAGCAAAGGGAAAGGACCGCAGTTGTTTTTCAATATACGTCATGGTTTATGAACTGCGACATATTCAGCCGCGATAAAAAGTCTGGGACTTTAGGTTGCGGTTCCAACCGCAGTAAAAATTGAGGGAATAGACCACGGTTCCTACTACAACCGCGGCCAAAACCCCTTTTTTTAAAAAAAAAAATTGTTGCACTATAGGCCGCGGTTTGAACCGCGGTAAAAAGTCAGGAATAGACCGCGGTTCGTGCCACAGCCGTGACCAAAAGTCTTTTTTTAAAAAAAAATTAAATAACGTCAAATTTTCTACCGCGGTTATGGTAACAACTGCGGCATATTCTCCTGCAATTTTTTTAAATAACGGGTCTGTTTTTGTGATATCCAGTACCACAAAAACAGACCTGCATATCAAAGAATCACAATGCACACAGATTCATCAAATTCAACACAATAATCAATGTTTACATCACATAATTAATGTACAAAGTCTAAAAACTATAAATCAACATGTTCAAATTATTATAAATCTAATAACTATGACGTATTATATAATCTAACTAAATATTTTGCAGCAACTTTCCTCATGAATGAAATTGGCTTCTCAGGAATTGCTGTAGTAGTCTTGAATCTCTGCACAAAACAATTGATATTAATAAGTGTATATTGTTGACGGATTGGCAAGCGTACCAAATCGTTCAAGTAATATAATTGGTAAAACCTAATATCGTTCTTCCTAAGAGACTCGAAAGGCTTTCTCGTTCACGTGAATTAAAATAATAAGACTTGAAAATAAAAATAATTAATTTGATTTGAGAACAAAAATATTAACATGCAAAAGAGATTGATTCAATTGACAAAAGAAAACAATGGATGAATGGAGTTGTTGGGGGTTTACAGTTTCATCTAATCCTCTCTCTTTTATCTACTCCTCTTGAATTATTAGTTTGATTAATTAATTGTCATGCAACTAGATGAAAAATGGAAGAAGAATGGAAAAGCAAACCCTAGAAAAGATGAAAAGGAGCCTAAGCATCCAAGAGATCCTCTCCAGAGAGCAAAGTTAGGTCTGGCCATCCTCCCCTGTCAAAAGAATGACTCTGAACTTGCAATAGGGGTATTTATAGGTGAGGAGCGCAGCAGAAAACAGAGGCCCAACGGACCACCGCCCGGCGGAACAAGTGTGCCACCCGACAGTTTCCCATAAGCCTCCAAACCGCCCGGCGATAAGGGTCACCGCCTGGCGGTTTCCCTCAAAACCGCCCAACGCCAACGCTAGTGCCTACTCCTCGCCCTGGACCGCCCGACGGTGTAAGTTGCCGCCGGGCAGTGCGTCGACTCTTCAAATCTTCAATTTTCTTCTCTTTTCTTGAGTCTACGACTTTTATCTTCAAAACAATGCTACAAAACAATGCAAAACAAGCATAATATCGCTAGAAATAGCTTTTGACTCTCTACAGACTCATTTATTGAGTTTTGCTTGATTCTAAGCTCATTCCAAGTAGTAAAGGGCGTAATTAGGTCTAAAACGACATATGAAAATAACTGTTTTTCAACCTTCATCATATATGAATTCCAAATTTTGGAGAAAATCAAAATTTGTTAGATTTAAATATTACCATTTTGCAGCCTCTTGTGATATGAGAACGAATAATATGGGCCATCCAATACATTACATAGTATTTGTACTCATATGACCCATTCTGTCTGTTACACTACAATATATCATCAAAGTTGTAAATAGTTAGTGAAAAGCATTAAAACAAAACAACTATAAGAAAGTATGGCTTTAGCATATGTTAAACCTTGTGAGAAATCCATGCAATCTTTCTACTGTTAGCAATTGATTTCCCAACCATCATCATACTTGCTGGAATAAAACTATATATAAAAAAAAGAGTTTTAGCATTCATTTATATAAAAAAAAAGTCCAAATATTGAGGTTCTTACCAATCAACTACTTGTCTGAGAGACCTGTGCAATAAGTAGAACCACAAAGCTTAGCTCTCCTGTATAGAAATAACAAGAAGCTGCCAGTGGCACCTGAAATTCATAATAACTTAACTATTATATATTAAAATCACATATGGAACTTTATTATGTTAACAAAGTTCACTTACCCAGATATATAAGGCAAAAAATATATTTTCTTGTCGCTTGCAAAACTTCTTATGAGATTTGTGTGGATCTGATCAAAATCATTTTTTTCATGAATGGATTGGGGATAAATGAATCCATAATCATCAGAGTACCCCAAGTTGTTACTGATCCCAAACATATACCTGAAATCAAAAATTAACTTTGATATAAGTATACTTGATATATAAATCATTTTTATATATAAATAATTGCTCATAGACTTACATCATCCGTAGCTGAATAATTGTAATATTCAACTCTTATGTTCCCAACGCAAACTCTCTGACATCTTGGCTATGGAGGTATAATGGGATCTCAGAGGCTCTCCCAAATACATTAGCATCATATTCAACCTCCAAAGGCTTATCTTCAAAGATGTCAACAAGTAGCTGTAATGAACCAAGAGGATCATCCTCAGATAGAGGAATCTTCTCATGTGCATGTGTCTTTTGTTACATGGAAAAATAAGATAAGTTTTGACATCAATAACATGTAAGCTTTAAAATTGAGAAGTGTAAAGTAGAATTCCATACAGGGGGGCAGAAACTAAACCAACCAAATGTTTAGGCCAAGCGATAAAAGACTGGAATGCATGTGCCACAATGAAAATCTCATCTGTGGGCAGAGGAACTGAGGCATCTGGTATGATCATTTCGTCTATTGAGACCTCCACCTCATCCTTTGATAGCTTCATACCATGAAAAACAGTCGCTGCCTTAAACACTGTTCCATAAGCTACCAGGACCGTCTCGGTATCGTCTAAAATGTATAGCAGACATGGATTAGCATCGTCCATGTCATCCCCTGGGACAGATGGTGTTGAACAACTTCCTTTCGTGCTTCTCCCTATTAGAGTAAATGTTAGATTATACAAAAGATAGAAATAATTGCACATAAATGTTTATTAAGTTTACCTGTGGGAGGCACAACATGTTCCTCTTCCTGTACAGGAGATGACATCGGGCGCATTCCATAGCTCTCAAACTGCTGCTGGAACATGGTGTTGAACTCACTAAACAATTCATCCCTGAGCTCTCTCCTGAGCTCTGATCTAAGCTCTGTCCTGAGTTGTTTCCTAATATCCTCCGTAAGGTCTGCTTAAAGCTTTTTAGTGGTCTCTTGTGTCAGCCTTTGTTGTTGTGCTTCACTATATGCATATGAAGTCTGACAAGAAGAACTCCAAAAATAATCTCGAATTCCTACTCCAGTTCTAGCAGCACTGATAACGGTCTAAAAACTGTTATTTTCATGCTTAAATTTGATAATAAAACACACCCTTTATGGCTTAGAATGAGCTTTAAATCAAGTAAAACACTTAGTTGACTCTTGTGAGAGTCAAAAGTTGGTTTTAGAGATATTATGCTTGTTTTACACTGTTTTGTAGGGTTTTTAGATGAATTAAAGATGGAAGTGAAGTAAGGTGAACTTAGACCCATGAAAGAAGGAGAAAAATGATGAAAAGAAGGGTCAACTAAGCAGCTGAGCGCCAGAATGGTCCGTTGAGCACTCAGAGCGATTAGAGGGAAACCGCTCAACGGCAAAACTAACCGCTGAGCGGTCAAAGCAGCAAGAGGCAAATCGCTGAGCGGTGAACTTAGGCGCCTGGGCGGTTGTCTGTTTTTATTAGCTAGATTCTGTAATCTTTCTATTATCTTTTTGGGCTTATATATAGCCTCAGTCCGAATCAAAAGGGGATTCTTTTGGCAGAGAGAAACGTCCAGAGCTACAATGGTGAACTAAACCCTTTGTTGTTGGGGAACAATGTAATCTTTTGAAACTCTCATATATTGGAATTCTTATTTATTTCATCTGCTTGTCATATACTTATTTATCAATTGTTGGGTTCTTATCTGCGCTCAATGCTTTTATTGTTTAACTCATTCAGTAAAAGATGTTTGTCTTTATCGATATGGGGACGTACGGTAATGTCATGAACTGGTGAGAAATTCCTTGATTATGCTAATACGACCTAGGGATAGGGGTAGGACGATCAATTGTATTTTGCTTCTGTTCACGTTGCATTTAGGTTACTAGGGGAGGCTAGGGATAGCAAGTCGGTAATTAATAATAGGCTTTTTTCACCAAGGGATTGGGTTAAGGGTCGGCTAGAAAGTTTGCATGGCAATTAGATAAATAAGTGAAGTAAATAAGAAAAGTAGATATATGAGAGTGGATAAGATGAAAATGTAAACCCCAACAACACTATTCATCCATAGTTTTTCAAAGCCAATTGAATGAACTGCATTTGCATGTTTATTTTTGTTCTTTTCATACAAACACCAACTTAATTCTTTTCTCAAGTCTTACGCGATTTGTTTACATGAAAAGTAAGGCCTAAGAGTCCTTTGGGAAGAACGATATTGGGTTTACCAATTATATTACTTGATAACGATCTGGTACACTTGCCAGTGGCTTAACAAGCACGTACACGTCTAGGGTGCTCAGGTCGTCCAATCGCAGCGGTAAGAATATCCTGGCGACCCTCTGGAGTGAATTGACCTTGGGAGCTCCGTTCAATCAAGGAGTCCTGTAACATTACAAAACACCATTATTCTTTAAAATGTTTAATGTAGTATGTATAATGAAATTATTATTATTTTAGGAACAGTGATAACTTACAACTCTTTCAGAAATTTCCTGTGCAATGTTAGAAGAGTAGGTGCCCGATGGTTTCATACGAGCCAACTTCCATTTCTCATGTCGAGAAGGTGGAGAAGGAGGCTGAGGGGGGCTACCACCCTGAGATGGTGGTCTAGCATCTGCCTTTTGCTTGAGAATTTTCTCCTCAAGCTTCCTATACCCACCACGAGATAATAGGTGGGGGTTTTTGTTTTGAGCACTTGCTTGTTGTGCTTTTCTTCTTTTTGCCTATCACATATGTTTAATTAATAATTTCATATGATATACATTTGTTAATGAGGAATTGAATAATATCAACTATACTAACCTTCCATTCCTCTAATTTTCGACTCTCTATAAAGAGCCGCCAAGTCTCCTTATCAATGGTCTTATATGTATTGCATGGAGACTTATCTTTTTTGCTTCCGTAAATATATCCCGAGGTCAACTTACTTTTAAAATTTCGGATGTTTTCAGCAACAGTTGATAAACACTTATTTCTAAGTGTTGCGACATTTGGAATGTCAGATGTCAACTGAAATAAACATAATAAAGTTGTATCTGTACAAAATTATCAATACAAACAAACTATAATTCAAATGATATTAACTAACTTACAATATATCGTTCCATATAATGTTCCGATCAACCTCGGACACATGGTCAAATTGGAGTGAGAATACTAATCTTGTCATGTGCCACTACTCCAAGGTATGATCGGAAGTCATCAACATTGGGGCCAGTTCCCACACCCGTGATCACGTTAACATTCACCGGTGTTCTTTCACCACTATTCTTTCTGATCAAAAGTTATTTCATCCTAGTAGGTCCTCTAGTGGATCTGGAAGGGGGAGCCTCATCCCCTGAAGAATGTGGGTGATCAACCATATATTTGTCAAAATAAATAACAACATGAAATATTAACAAAAGACTTATGTAATATCATATAATTTAACAAAACATGTAATAGTAATCATAGGAAACATATAAAAGGAAAACTTATGTGATATTAATAAAATATTTATACAAAAATTGGAAATTCATACATAAAGATATGGATTCATCGTATGTATATTCCTCATCATGATCTGGCCGAATTGCATGTACATCGTCGTCAACTAAAGATTGGTCATCCAAATTTGTTGTATTTTGAAATGAATGGTTGTCAGCAATATGAATATTAATCAGCTTGTCTTCGTTAACTTCAATTTGTTTTTTGCTTTGAAGAACAACATACCAATGGTCAGACGCAGGATCTTTGACATAAAAAACCTAAGATGCTTGATGTATCATGATTCATCTCGGTAACCTACCTTTTGAAAATCAACCAGTGTCATACCCGATTCGTCTATTTTCACACCACTCTTATTGTCAAACCACTTACATTTGAACAATGGAACAAAAAACTTNGTGTAATCAACCTCCCATATCTCTTCTATTATACCATAATATCTCATTGATCCAAGTACAAGAGATTGATCTTTTGATGTGGAAAATTGAAGCGACTTAGCTTCTAAATTGACTCCACTATTTTGTACTGTGCTTTTATCATCCAAAGTCTTCGTATAGAATGTGAAATTATTTACTTCATAACCTATACAACATATGACATCAAACTTTAAACCATTTGCAAGCCACAATAAAGTTTGAGAAGAATGTGACTCTTTGTCAATTTCAAATTTAAACCAAGACATAAATGTTTTGTTATGCTCCATCAACTACCATTTCTCTTATTGTCTTGAATTTTTATTCTTAACAATGGCTTTGTGTGCTTTCAAAAAAGGGATCACCTTATCTGTGTTGTTCAATATATAAAGATGCGCTTGCAACAATTCTTCGCGATCTTTTGTCACCACATTCACACCTCGGATGCTTTTACTTGTAGAAAATTTATTCAACCATGATGTGCAAGCAACTCCTATTGGATTCGTTGATGTTGATGGAAAAAATAAAACAAATGCTCTAGCTAGGACAAGCCAAATCTAGAAGCAAATCAAGCCATAAGATAATGGATGAAGATTGCGAAATTTGGTGGTGGTGAAAGGTGTGGATAACTCATGGTTTTGATGAGTTTGAATGGTGATGGAAGGTGCGTTTGGTGGTTCTCTAAGAGAGGTTGGGCCAACTCTTGGAGGAAGGTGGCTAGAGGAGGCCACTTGGGTTGCTCTAGCCTAGGGTGACCTTAAAAGAGTAGTATGGCACAAAAATGGCAGCATAACTTTACTCTAAATCAAAGGTGATTACNTGATGGAGAGCACCTCTATTTATAGGCTAAGGTGTCTCAAAATGGGCTAAAACTTTAACCTAAAAGAGCCACCTTGGTTGTCTTGGAGAAAAGTGACAAAAATCCTCTCAAATGAGAGAGTGACATGTGGCCACTACCTATAGAAAAACTCTCCATTCCTAGAGTGACACATGGCCACTAAGTAGGAGGAAAACTCTCCAATGGGAAGCTTCCACATGTCTAGGATGAAATTCTTCTCCCTTGTTCTCCAAGCTTAGCCAAAATGTTGACCCCTTAGNAACTCTTGGAGGAAGGTGGCTAGAGGAGGCCACTTGGGTTGCTCTAGCCTAGGGTGACCTTAAAAGAGTAGTATGGCACAAAAATGGCAGCATAACTTTACTCTAAATCAAAGGTGATTACNTGATGGAGAGCACCTCTATTTATAGGCTAAGGTGTCTCAAAATGGGCTAAAACTTTAACCTAAAAGAGCCACCTTGGTTGTCTTGGAGAAAAGTGACAAAAATCCTCTCAAATGAGAGAGTGACATGTGGCCACTACCTATAGAAAAACTCTCCATTCCTAGAGTGACACATGGCCACTAAGTAGGAGGAAAACTCTCCAATGGGAAGCTTCCACATGTCTAGGATGAAATTCTTCTCCCTTGTTCTCCAAGCTTAGCCAAAATGTTGACCCCTTAGTCAACACACCCATTTTGGAGGTCCAAGCATAGTCAACTTTGGGCCTTGACCCTTTGTTGACTTGTTTGGTCAAAATCCTACTCTACTTGGCCCAAAATACAAAGCCCAATTGAAATACTACAGTATTAGGCCCATAATACCAAGCCCAAATAAAATCTAGACTACTTGGTCCAAAATACAAAGCCCAAATAAAATCTAGACTACTTGGCCCAAAATACAAGACCCAAAATTATTCTGACTCTACTAAATCTTCATGATGACTTAAGATGGCCCAAGAGAAAGAGTCTATGCCATCAGATGTCATGTAATCTGAACAAAACTCGATACTCTCTTTAGCAATATACCTTTCAATCATTGAACCTTCAGGACGATATGGATTTTTAACGTCCCTTTCAAAATCTTCATATAACGCTCAATAGGATACATCCATCTTAAGTATACCGGTCCGCACAACTTGATTTCTCTAACCAAATGAACAAGTAAATGTACCATGATGTCAAAAAAAGATGGAGGGAAAAACATCTCTAGTTGACACAAGATGATAACAATCTCACCTTGAAGTTCATCTAACTTTGTAGGATCGATGGCTGTACTACATATTGACGAGAAAAATGAACACAACCTGTTTATGGTCTACCTAACATTTTTGGGCAAAATTCCACGAATAGCCACCAGTAACAATTGTTGCATTAAGACGTGGCAATCGTGAGACTTCATGCCAACAATTTATAAGTCCTGCATCAACACTAAACTCTTCATATTTGAAGAGTATCCACGTGGCATCATGATACTCTTTAAACAAAGGCAAAAACTTATCTTCTCTTATCTAGACATTGTGTAACATGCAGGGGGCAAATAAGTACGTTTACCAATCTCCTTGGGTGCCAACTCTTCTCGGATATTCATGTCAACCAAATCCAAACGAGCATTCACTCCANNTTTTGTCTTTCCCTGAATGTTGAGTAGTGTACCAATCAAGCTATCACACACATTCTTTTCTACATGCATCACATCTATGCAATGTCGAACATCTAACTTTGACCAATATGGAAGATCAAAGAATATTGATTTCTTCTTCCAAGGGGTCGTTACAGATTACTTCTTGGATGTTTTCCCAAATACATGATGTATTTTTTTAACTTTTTCAAGAATATGAAGGCCAGTAAGTGGATTTGGTGCTTCGTCCCTCTCTTGATATCCATTGAATGTTTTTTTAACCTTCGATATAGATGATTACGTTTTAGAAATCTCCAATGACGCAGATACACCGTCTTTCTTCCTTGTTTCAATTGATGAGCTGCAGTGTTTTCTTCACAGATAGGACATGCTTTATGACCCTTGACACTGTATCCTGACAAATTAGTATAAGCTAGAAAGTCATTAATGGTGCAAAATAACATTGCACGCATCACAAAAGTTTCAGAAGCGAATGCATCAAATATTTCAACCCCATCAACCCACAAAAACTTCAAGTCTTCAACTAGTGGGCTTAGATAAACATCTATGTCATTTCCAAGCTACTTTGGACCATATATCATCATAGACAACATCATGTACTTCCTCTTCATACACAGTGCAAGAGATAAGTTGTAAATTATCAATATAACTAGCCAACAACTGTGATTGGTACTCAGATTTCCAAATGGGTTCACTCCATCAGTGGTGAAACCAAGCCTAAGATTTCTACACTCTTTACCAAATTTGGGGAATTATTGATCAATATTTTTCCATTGCTTTGAATCAGCTGGATGACGAAGCAGCCCGCCATCTAAGGCTTTTAGCATCTTTGGGATTCGCAAACAAACGCTTAAGTTTGGCCACTATTGGAAGGTACCTTACTACTTTCAAAGCAGATCCATTTTTTTCTATCTGACTATTATCTTCACTATTTTTTTTTACTTGTATCACGATAACCCACATTTTGGACACTTTGTCAAAAATTCAAACTCTTTCCTATATAAAATGCAGTCATTGGACAAAGCATGTATCCTTTTATACTCCATACCCATTGGACAAAGAATTTTCTTCGCATCATAATTACGAGTGGGTAGTGTATTTTGTTACCAATAAAGGGGTATTGGTAAAACCTGAAGACAAGTTTTGATGATGCTGCAAATTGTAATTTTTGTTTGTAATAGGAGAATATTTAAAAGCAACTTGTAGTCTCTTGAATGTAGTAGGAAATTAATTAACTTTGTAATTTCTACTGATATAATCGATTATGGACATGCTATAATCGATTATCATATGCTTTTTAACTACAATAATCGATTATCATGAAGCAATAATCGATTATCACAAGTCTCACTTGAATAATCGATTATCACTTACAATAATTGATTACCTCTTTTTGAATCTTCTATAACGGACTTGAATAATCGATTATCACTTACAATAATCGATTATCTCTTTTTAAATTTTCTATAACGGACTTGAATAATCGATTATCACTTACAATAATCGATTATTCATGGCAGTTGTGAGCTGACCTTTGGCATTCAGCGTGTTTGGCTATTTAAATGAATTTTGAAAGCATTAGAAGTAACATTATTTTTGAGTAAACTGAGAAAAGCCAGAACACTGTGTAGTCAGAGGAAAGTTCTTGAGAAAGCTTTTTTGTTTACTGTGTTCCCTTGCCTGGTCTTGTGGAAGGAGAGGCTTACGTATCGTGTGCTGATACAAGAAGTGGACTCTCTTCAAGTTGGCAGGGCTCTCTACCTGGTCTTGTGTAAAGAGAAGCACGTGAATNGTGTGTCGATTGCCAGTGCAGGTTCTCTTCAAGTTGGTAGAGTTATCTCTTTCATTCTATTACTGTTTATTATCTTGTAATCTGTTAAACAANTTTTTAGTGNAACTNTTAATCACTCTTTGTAGTGATTAACGACTGGACGTAGATTCTGTTGAATCGAACCANTATAAAAATCCNTGTNTGATTTTCTTTTGCCCTATACTCATTTTATTATTAACGCACGTTATCTGCTTGGTAAATTTTCTGAAAGAAAATTGTTTAAACTTAAAAAGGCAAAATTGTTTCAACTGTGACTTGTTACGCTGTACGCTCTCTGTATTTTAATCCGCTGCGCTAAACTCTTTAAAAATTAACCCCTCCGATACCAACATATTTCCATCTGGCAGCATTTCATTCAACAATGCCAACAATTCTGTAAAACTCTTATCAGTCCATCCATTCCTCGCCTTCAAATTCATGAGCCTTAACACAGTTGACAAACGTGTGAACTTAGTTGAACCTACATACAAAGGTGTTCCCTCATCGGTCGACATCGTCTCATACATATGAGCTTTGGCAAAATTTTCTGCGCCAACATTGAGGATCATGTCCTCTAATTTGTCTTCATCCGGTCGATCTTCTTCCATGGTGGAATCAATAACATTTTCAGTTTGGGAGTCAGCACTAGTAGAAAATTGACCTTTTATAATGCATATATTATAACGTAGTTTTTTAAATCAGTTATAGTAGAGATGTGGTGGCAAATTTGTAAATAAGTTTAAGACATATTATAACGTAATTTTGTAAATCAGTTATAATATCAAACGCAGTGGCAAATTTATAAATAAGTAAAACCTATCTCTAATTTGTTATGACGTAGATTTAAAATTACGTTATAATAACCCTTCCTAAAAAATGTGGTTAATTTCATTTCACGTTGGCTCTCACTTTCGTTCCGCTCTTCTTCGTCTCTAAACTCTTAGGTTTTAGAACACTGCCTCCTCTCTTCTTTGTCCCAGAACGCTAGCTCTTCGTCTCTTCTTCTCATCATCACTCACACATAGCACACAGTTCTGGCGACATTCCAGTCAACGCCTAGGGTTCGAACTGCAACGCACTTACCCTGCTCGGATTCGCCTCCGCTGTTCTCCACTTGCTGCTAGATTTTGGCCTTTGCTGCTAGGTTTCGTCTCTTCTTCCCATCATCAGTCACACATAGCACACAGTTTCGGCGACATTCCGTCAACACCTATGGTTTGAACTGCAGCACACTTGCCCTGCTCGGATTTGCCTCCACTCTTCTCCACCCTTCGCTGCTAGATTTCGCCCTTTGCCACTGCTCGGCTCTTGCATTGAAGCTGGTCCTGAACCTAACCTACTTTTGGTAATTTGAAAAATACTCAAACCTATTTAATTGGTTCTGCTTGGGTATCGTGTATGATGCTTGATTGGTTTGGTGTAAGGTTTCTATGGTTCATCTAGTGGCATTTCTGAACTTTTGAAGTTATCAACAAATTGTCGGACACTGTCAACGAAGCTTACAAAATATGGAAAGTTGATAAGCTTGATTTTCTTGCTTGTGTTGGAGCCTTCTTCGGTGTGATCTTTGCGTCAGTGGAACTTGGTCTGCTAGTGGCCGTAAGTGCATCGCTTTTCAACATATATCTCTATCTATTTCGCAAGTAAAACTTGTTTAATCATGGATAGTACAAACCTGATTTTAAAACCAACATTTAATTTTTAACTTAAAGTTACAAACCTAAATCTGCATCCATGAAGTTGCAAATTATGCAGATAATCCGTGAGGTTTTTGTCGAAGCAAAGACATGAATTTTAGGGACCTAGATCTTGTTTTCTTAAAAATATATCTGACCCTAAAATGACAAGTTATTCTTAAAAGCTTTAGGAAAAAAAATGGAGAAATAGAGAAACACATTACACTGTACACACAACTAAATTTAATGGAGAAATAGAGAAACTGATGTTCCTTGTTGTCACGCAGTTGCTACATGTGTAACTCTGTTTTCACTTTTGCCAATAGATTGAATAGCATAGTATCATTTGAGATACTTGATTTCCATTTCATCTGAGATGTTGTTAACTTGAAGGCTTAATTGCTAGATAATATTTTTGTGCAATATATAAAATTGCTAGAGTGAACGTACCTACTATTCATTGCTAATTTTTCTGGTGCAACTAGGAAATTTGTTGTTGCTTTACCAAATGTCAATGTCCTTCCATCATCACTTTCTTCCCCACACAACAGTGATACCAATCCTTCTTTCTCTTCCTATTAAACAGATCATCCTTTTTTCCCTTCAAGGGGCCATCCTTTTCTTCAAAACCATGTCACTCCTCCCCACAAGTTAATTTTAGTACTAATAAAGTGACAACAATAACATCATCAGTAAATGAAAGACAACATTCTAATAAAAGTTAAAAAAATGCTAAACCAGCACACTATCGGTTGGTCATTTGGCCATTGAGCACTTCTAGTACACACAATTACAGTAGCAGGTAAAGACAAAAATGCTGAGAAGAAACAAAGTTAGATGTTTGTCTTGTGATAAAACCTTTTTTATTTTATTTTCATTATATTTGTTGTTTGTAGCTTTGTTATTTATGATGTTTTGTAAAAGAACAAAACAACACTATTAGGTGTTATTAATCAATGCTCATTTATTAGTTCTCTTTCTTTTTGTAAGCAAAGACTTTTTATTTTTCCTCATTATTGTTTATGCTATATCTAATATTACTCATTGTATATTTGTTAGGAAAATAGGTAGATATTACAACAAATTCTCTTCATCTAGGAGCAATTATAACCAATATATATAAGCCAGAGATTACTGTCGTCGTGCCAAGAGGTACATACCACATTGAACCATTCATAGATGAATTTATGATTTTTCTAGAATTCATGCAGATCTTGAATTCATAATCTACCATATTCCTTCTATAAGTCTTCAGCAAATTTACAATGTAATGAAAAGTTCCACTTTTATAGTTTAAGTTCAATAGCTAAGCCCCTTTGAATACTAATAAACTTTTAACAACATCAAAATTTGTCTGTTGTGAGTGAAGAAAAGAAAAAGGCACGCTATTTAATTAGTTTAGTATTGTATGCAAGTAAGCTGACTCACGTGCTTATCCTTTCTCGTGTTCGTTCTTATTGTTTCCTTCGAAAATGTTTCTGGATTTATCTAACAATTATGAGCAATCCTTGTCATATAGATTAACTGTCACATAAGTACAATAAGTGTTTCCTTTTAGTCGGCAATTTTGAAACAATGTTAGTACAAGTTAAATGACGATGGGTTTCCCGTGTATTTAGTTTTAGGCTTTTACTTCCTTTATAATTCTTTTGACCACCCCTCAATTTTCAAAATGACTATTTTTTTCCTAAGGAAAAGTGACTTCCAAATGATATTTTAGAAGGGCGTAGATGTTGTATAACTTGTTTTAGAAGATCAGACAACACTGATGGCAGGATTGAGTCGTTGTTCTGCCTTTACCTGAAACTCTAGAATTTCCATATGATTTCTTGCTAGTGTAACATAAATGCTTGGAATTAAGCTGTTACAGTAGTTGAATCAATCCTTTGGAAAGGCCATTTTTGGTTAAACTTTGCTAGACTTTGATGTTTCTCCCTATCATCTTTATCGAGTCAACATATTTGGTGTTCTTACAATGCAGGATAGTCTTCTTAGGCATAAGCTGGAAATGGAAATCACATTGGAGTCTTCTGCTAGTCCGCAACATAAAAAGGTATTTAGCATGATCTATTGTGCTGTGAAGGTGTCTTGGAATACTCAATGAAGTTAGATACTAGTTTCACTCTTTTATCATATTTCCTATGAATATTATTTTTGATATTTAGAAGAATTGATTTAAAATTTTCTGTATGTATATATTGTTGTCATGTTGCAGGTATCAGCCAGATGGGATCCGGTTGAAGCATGCCGGCCTATAATTGATGAAGCACATTTTGTTCTATCCAACTATTGAGGTACTTATAATAATCACTATCATAGTATTATAGCTTTTAGTGGTGCTTATATTGTATTTTAAATAAAAATTTCTGTTTATACTCTTTTTATCAGGAGTTTGAAGACACACTTGGTTACTTAGCCAAGATTCGCCCCCAAGCTGAACCTTATGGCATATGTAGGATTGTCCCTCCAGCATGCTGGGTACCACCATGCCCTCTTAAGGAGAAAGATTTATGGGAAAATGCAAAGTTTCCCACTCGTATCCAGGAAATTGATTTGCTTCAGAACAGGGAGCCCATGAGAAAGAAAATTAGGGGAAGGAAGCGAAAACGTAGAAAGCAATCAAAGATGGGAGCAGGTAGGAGAACTGCCAAATCAGGCTCTAAAGCTAATGTTGCTTCTGAGTGACTAACATTGTTTCAATATTTTAAGATGTCTACAATGAGCTCGGTGCATAGGTAAGCTTAAATGTTTAAAGGTGGCTGGTTGCTATTGTATGATAATATTAGAGACATACTGGTAGAGTGTATGCTGCTCTATGCTTGCTGGTTTGTCATATCAACAGTGAGTGTAATGAGAATTGGTATAAGTTGGTGATGTATTAATGTGTATGTGTTCTGTGATACAATGCAGGAAAAATAGGGGCACATGGGTAGCTTATTTTCTTAGGATAGAAATGTCAATGTTGAGGGGCAAAGTGCTACATGCAATTTTCTGATAGGTGTATATTCTGAATTTATTCGGAATGTTTAAGATGTATGGAAAGTTAACTTTTTGGGTGATTGATTATGTTTATGATATTGGATTGGTTGCATACTATCATTTCTTATGTTGACTAATATCCATTCTGTGTTAGAAGTAAAATAGGGTGTTTGACTTTTTAGTTATATTAAATTAAAGAAATATTTAGTAAATTTAGTGATTTAACAAACTGATTCTTGCATCCAAACGCTAATATTATTATAATTTTGTCAAATTTAACAATAATTTTTTTTTAAAAAAAAAAACCCTATGATGGACTGTCGCGGCCCATACAAATTTGATTGCATATTAGAAATGCAGTATAGCTAGAGAATGATCCCTAGGTCGTCTCTCAAGGACCATTTTTGCGGTTCGAGAATCGAGTCTAACACGAAAAGGGGGGGGGGTTTGAAAGTGTGTTGCAAAATTTAACGATCTCAATATAAAGACACAGATGCAAACAATCCAATTTGAGCTAGCATGTTAATTAAACTAACACTATTAAAAACCTTAGACAACATTTAAATATCAAACATTGTTATCAATTAATTAGCAAACACAGTTAAAAATAATTAAATGCAAAACTAACTTAAACACATGAAGACAACTCAACCTACTAATTAAACTAAGTGAAAACAAGAGAAATTAACAAGCCTATTTTACTTCTAGTAAATTAAGTGACCCAATATGAAATTAACAAATAAATTAAAAGTCCAAATGGTCTAAGGAAACCTCTTGGCCGTGAGTCATGTTTCAACAAGTCAAACTTCAATTTCCACCTTCAATAAGCCACCAAAATGTGTTGACTTCTTGTCCCATGTGCACCATTCTTCAAGGAAATAAGCATGTGCCTTAAACACACAATAAAACCATGTTTTCCTCCCTT
>NW_014541837.1:2241154-2246282 GCF_000741045.1 Vigna radiata var. radiata
AGAGCCAAACCCACAACACCCACACAACACCTTAAGCTCTCTTTAACCCAAAACTCACATAGAACCTCATTTTCATCAACCAACCAACCAAAATGCAAAGAAAAANNTGAGNAANANCANTAAAGNAGAGGAAAAACGAAAATATAAAGTCACTCAAACCCAACAATCACCATTGAAATGCAAAGAAAAGCTTAAAAGCTCAAGCTTCAAACATAAAAAACAAACAAATGGAAGAAGGAATGAAAGGATTTTCACCACCAATGAGTTAAGACAGCCAAGATTGAAGCAAGAGAAGAATAAAATCTGCAACTTTGTTCATTCAAATAGCCAAAACCGAAAACCCCATGACAAGCTCCAAGAGAGAGTCTTCATACATGAAAACCTAGAAGAAATGAAGCAAAAACCGTGAGCTACGGAAGTGTTGGTGTGTGGCTCGGTTTTCCCACCCCATATGACCAAGAGTTTTAATTTTGGTGGGGTCCACACACTACAAGTCATCCCTAAAGGGATGTCACATGGCCCCCACAATTGGTTTTTACAAAAATGCCCCTAAAGGGGTCCAAAACACCTAATTCTAATTAAGGGCTTCTAGAAAACGAAATTACAACTTAATTAAAATGGAAGTGACTATATGTTGAGTCTTGAATGATCACGCCACCATCCCTAATGCTCCAAATGATATTTCCCAAACTTTCCCTACAACCAAAATACAATTAATCAGCTCAGAAAACCCAAATTAGCACAATTACGAATTTCCGACCAAATTAAGCAGAATTCGGAAAACGGATAAATAACAGACAATTAAACACAATTCCCTGGTTTATTTAAGTGCAATAAACTAAATATAGTTCAAGAAATAACCACTCATCACCCTACTATAACGTACAAAAAGTGCTACGTTATAATATCTTCCACCATATTATAACGTACAAAAACTTCTACATTATAATACATTCCACCATATTATAACCGACAAAACCTTCTACGTTATAATACGTTCAACATATTATAACGTACTTCAGAAACTACGTTATAATATGTTTGACTTATTATAACGTAAATTTTTGCTACATTATAAAATGCGCAGACTTATTATATCGCCCAGAACTATATCCCCAGAAACTACGTTATAAAAAGTCATTTTTGTACGTTATAAAAAGTCATTTTTCCACTAGTGCAGTCAGAAAGTGCATTTCGTCACCGTGCCATATCCATGTTGTATAGCATCTTAGGAAACCAGATGTTCTCTAATTTGGGTTGCGTTCAACTTTCTCCCACTCAAACAGTTCACACAAGGACATCTAAACTTCACTTCATCATCACTTGTACCCTCATTACGTTGTGCAAATTCTATAAATTCCTCTACCCCTCTCTATTCTCAAGACTAATGCGTGGTAAATTAATCCAATTTCAATCCATTCCTAAATATTACATAAAAAGATAAGGTACACTAAAAATCAAACTTGCAATTTTATACATATCATTAAAACAATAATTTCACATAGTGATTATTCAATTCAAACTTGTTATTCTAATAATTCTAATAATACTAATAATACTAATAATTCTAATAATTCTAATAATTCTAATAAGTCTAGATTACCAAAACAATAGTAATTGGTATCATGCAAAAATGAATAAAAATCATGTTAAAGAAAACAAAAATGACAAAGGGCATCAAAGACAATACCTGTAATGGGCGCGGCGAGAAGGAATGGGCACGAGAAAGACGATTAGGACGGTGGAGAGGAATGGCAGGCCGAAACTTAACGATTTCCAAGTGGAAGTTTGACGATTCTGATCTATCAAAACTCTTCCCCAACGTTGAAAATGGCAAATGAACCGAAAAAATTTGAGTTTAAACGGTGCA
Source organism: Vigna radiata var. radiata (assembly GCF_000741045.1). NCBI lineage: Eukaryota > Viridiplantae > Streptophyta > Magnoliopsida > Fabales > Fabaceae > Vigna > Vigna radiata. The sequence goes on from NW_014541837.1 coordinate 2,243,025, forward strand.
AAACGCTGGAAAACGGAAGCACACGGCGTCGTCAACGGTGGAAGCAAAGTGTTTCTAAATGTTTCTCGCGAAGAAGACGATACTGTTGTAGTGTTTTTTATTTTTTAACCTAAAAAGGAAATATGTCGCGGTTCCCCACTTAACCGCGACGTATACTCTTGAAAAAAATAATTGAAAATGGTATTTTTGAAATTTTTTTCAAACTATAAGCCGCGGTTCAGCGTCCAACCGCGGCTTATTCCCTTAAATATTTAAAATTTATTCAGATTAGGGAATCGACCACGGTTGTTCTGAGAACCGCGGCCTATTCCCTAACATTCTGAATCCCTCAACTGCCTTCCCAACTGCCCTTTGGGGAATGGCAGAAGGTTGCAGGGGGAATACGCAGCGGTTCCTGAAAGAACCGCGACCTATTCCCCTGCAACCTTCTGTCATTCCCCACGTTGTCAACCCCTGCAATAAATTGGCAAGGGCATAGGTCGCAGTTTTTTGAGCAACCGTGGCCTATTCCCCTATCAATTTATTGCAGGGGCTGACTAGTGGGGAATGTCAAAAGGTTGTAGGGGGAATAGGTCGCAGTTTTGTGAGCAACTGCGGCCTTTTCCCCTGCAACCTTCTGCCATTCCCCACGTTGTCAGCCCTTGCAATAAATTGACAAGGGAATAGGACGCGATTGCTCATAGAACTGCGGCCTATTCCCCTGCCAATTTATCATTTTTCTGATGTGGCGTCAAAGGCAAAATGTTTACTAGGGTATAGGCCGCGGTTCCCCTCTGAACCGCAGCCTATAAGTTCGAATTATTTTCAAAATTGCCATCGCGCACTATTATGTTGTGGTTTCTGGTGAACTGTGGCATAATGTGCACTGTAAAAAGCTAGTTTTTTACTAGTGTAGTCTGAATGTGTGTTGTCCATAGGGAAAATCTTGATATGATAGCTTGTTAGATGTTACTTGTTTGGTTGTCTGAATTAATTGACTTGATGTTATAATTAGTTGAGATTGCTGTTGAATCGTGGTTTGGTAATAGGTATGAGTGATGGTTTGAAATTACTCTAAAATTGGTGGTTAATATATGAATTTTAATGGGGATCGTTTATTAAATAGCCTTGATATTTGGAGTCTAAATTTATGCATTTTAAGAATTGGTTAGCTACTTGTATTGTTGCAATTTGGTCTTTGGTATGTTGAATTTGTTGTTTAGTTTATGGTTTATTTTGGTTTTATATGATAGACTGAGTCACTAGCTAGTGGAGCAAATTGGTATTCAATATGATGTTTAAAGATTTTTTCGAATCAATAGCAGTGTCAAGAATACTAATTTTTTCATTTTGATAGAGCTTGAATGCAATTAGATCCAAAATAAAAGTTTCTGGTTTCTAGTGTGGCGTTGAGAGGTTCTATGGAGCATTGAGCACTGCAAAGTCAAAGAGCTCCTATGTTATGTGGCATTGAGCGACACTTTTGAGCATTGAGCACCATTTATTCTCTATAGGCTTGGAACTATTGGTATCGTAGGGGGATGGTTTGAAGAGTATAACGCAGCGGAATTAAGACTTAGAGTAGTGTATAAGCGTGTTCGGTCACGGTTAAAACGAAGTTGGTCCATTTTCGAAAAAACAATTTTCTTTCAGAAAATTTATCAAACAATTAATATGCGTAAAATAAAATGAGTGTAGGGAATAGAAAAATCACACGATTATTTTTATACTGGTTCGATTCAACAGAATTTACGTCCAGTCGTTAATCACTGTAAAGAGTGATTAACAGTTTCACTAAAAATATTTTTCTCAGATTACAATTAAGTGAATGAAAATCAGATAGATAAACCTTCCTTCGACGAGGGAACCGGAAGAAGACCACTCTACCAACTTGAAGAGAACTGCTCCAGCAATCGACCAACGATTCGCGAGCTTCTCCTTTCACAAGACCAGGCAGAGCACCTTGCTAACTCGAAGAGAGTCTGCTCCGACTATCGACACACGATACGCGAGCCTCTCCTTTCACGAGCCCAAGCAAGGGAACTATGAACAAAGCTTCTGAGAACTTTCCTCTGACAAACAATGTTCTATTAAGCTTTCTCAGTTCAAAACATTGCCTCTGAATTTTACACAAGCCAAATATATAGCCAATTGAACTTAATGCCAAAGGTTAGGTCCCAACTGCCATGAATAATCTATTATTGTAAGTGATAATCGATTATTCAAGTCCGTTACAGGGTTTTCAAAAAGTGATAATCGATTATATGAAGTGATAATCGATTATTCAAGTAAGACTTGTGATAATCGATTATTGTTTCATGATAATCGATTATTCTAGTACAAAATGCAAGTGATAATCGATTATAGCTTGTCCATAATCGATTATTCTAGTGAAAAATACAAGGTTTAAGATTTTCCTACTACATCCAAATTCTACAAGTTATTTTTTAAATAAGTCTAATGTTCTCTTNAAATAATACTTCTTGCAGCATCATCAAAACAATTCTTCAGGATTTACCAATACTCCTTATTGGTAACAATTTCCCCCTTTTTTATGATGATCAAAAAATTCAATTTTAAAAGCAATTTTGGCTTACCTGCAACACATACGAGCTAACAAAAAACAAAGTTGGCAGTACCTGTATCAATTATTAATTTGTATTATACTTCTCCCCTTATATTATTCTTCTCCCCTTATATTATTCTTCTCCCCCTTTTTTATCATAAGCAAAAAGATTAAATTAAAAAGCTCCCCCTAAATATGATCTCCCCCTAAATATGATCTCCCCCTCAATTAAACAATGTATGCATAAAACAAGAGATCATGTTATTCATAAAAGAAAGGATTACATAGACACCATAAGAAGAAACATAAAAGACAGAAATATAACATAGAGATAAGAATAACAACCAATTAACAAAGCACTCAGGCAAAAAAAATCCTAATTCTAATATTCAGGACTTGGGATCTCTCGGGTGATTGCAGGTTTAGGTGATTTTCAATATTTCCTAGATGAACATCAATGTCAAGAAATTGATCAACCATATAATCTTCATGAGCTTGCTACTACTCATAAATTTGATCAAAATTAGCTTTCTGGCAAGACTCATATCCTCCAATTATCACAAAAGTTCTCAATCAAAAGTTTCACCCCCTCTTTTCAAAAAATCATCTAAAGTTTATGCTCCCCATAAAATAGGTAAATTAAAAAGGATTTAAGTCCTTTAAAAGTACTCCTCCTAAATGTAATAATCCCTTTTGATAAAACAAACCAAAAA
>NW_014541837.1:2247837-2249770 GCF_000741045.1 Vigna radiata var. radiata
ATAGGAATCCAAGCATATTTTCCATTAGGAATATCAAAATGTTTGATTCTACATTTGTTAGAAGTGTGCCCCTTTTTCATACAGTAAAAACATGAGACAACATTTGGGTTCCTATAACAAACAATTCCTTTTTCAACCCATACCCTTCGAGTTCTTTTAATTTTGTTCTTACTTTTAAAAACCCTTTTGTTTTTATAAACCTTTTTTATAGGTATAGGCATTTCATTATTATTTCTAGTTGCAACTTCAAGCAGATTTTCCAGAATATCAATATCAAGCATATGACTCTTACATGAAAGACATTCAACGGGATGTTCAACATTTGAAGACTCTTTCATTTCTAAGTTGCAAATTTTATTTCTCAAAATTACTTCCTCATTTAATGCCTTCTCATATTTAATTTGTAATTCTTTAAACTCCTTTTTCAAATTTTTATGTGCAACATTCAATTTCTCAGATTCATCAAGCAATTCAAGAAAAGCCTTTTGTACATCAAATTCACTAGTGTCAAGGCTAGAACAACTTACTTGGCTTGTAGTATCATCAACAATAGTTGTCAAACATAAGTTTGCTTCTTCAACAGAATCATTTGAACAATTGCTTGAAGGATTATCATTCCAAGCAATATAAACATTCTTTTTCTTTAACGGCTTCTTTTCTTCACCCTTTTTAAGGTTTGGACAATCCGCATTAACGTGTCCTTTTTCTCCGCAACCATAACATCTGTAATTTGAAGAAGATCGTTGTTTCTTCTTTCGATCCTTTTTAAATTGTTCCTTGCCTTTCAATTTCATGAACTTGTTGAATTTTCTGAACATGTGAATCATATCATCGTCGTCTTCATCTTCAGATTCCTCATCCTTTTCTGAACTTATGCCTTTAGAATTTTCAGTTTTGAAGGCCAACGTTTTCCTCTTTTCTTGGGCTTCCTCAGCACTTAGTCTATTCAACTCGAGCTCGTGCTCTCTCAACTTTCCAAAAAGCACAGCCATAGCCATGGACGTCAAGTCTTGCGACTCGGTTATCGCAGTAACCTTTGGTTGCCACATCCTGTTCAAAGATTTCAAAATTTTAACATTTAATTTGTCAGTGTCAAATTTCTTACATAAGCCAAAAAGATGGTTGACGATATGTGTGAAGCGTTTTTGCACATCAGCGATGATTTCACCCTGTTGCATCCTGAACATTTCATACTCCTGTATCAGGGTGTTCTTCCTAGCACGTTTCACATCATCGGTTCCTTCATGGGTTACTTGAAGAACTTCCCACATCTCCTGAGCTGTTTTGCACACTAAGATCCTGTAAAATTCATCTAATACCAAAGAAGAGGATATTATATTGCGAGCCTTTATATCAAATTGTGATCATCTATTTTCGTCAGCAGTCCATTGCAAATATGGTTTTTCTTCCTCTACCAACATTCAAATTTATAGTAGGAATAAAAGGATCATTCAAAACAACTTCCCAAATACCCCTATCAATTGACTCTAAAAATATTTGCATTCTTATTTTCCAAAACGCATAATTTTCCCCTGTAAAGAAAGGAGGTCTATCAATAGAAGCACCCTCTAAATACATTTGGTTGTGACGGCCCATTTTTGAAAAATTTGAAAGACTATCAAAGCAAGCTCTGATACCAATTGTTGGTATCCGAGGGGGTATGGTTCGAAGAGTATAACGCAGCGGAATTAAGACTTAGAGTAGCGTATAAGCGTGTTCGGTCATAGTTAAAACGAAGTTGGTCCTTTTTCGAAAAAACAATTTTCTTTGAGAAAATTTATCAAACAGTTAATATGCGTAAAATAAAATGAGTGTAGGGAATAGAAAAATCACACGAGTATTTTTATACTGGTTCGATTCAACAGAATTTACGTCCAGTCGTTAATCACTGTAAAGAGTGATTAACAGTTTCACTAAAAATATTTTTCTCAGA
>NW_014541837.1:2250345-2258074 GCF_000741045.1 Vigna radiata var. radiata
CAAAATGCAAGTGATAATCGATTATAGCTTGTCCATAATCGATTATTCTAGTGAAAAATTCAAGGTTTAAGATTTTCCTACTACATCCAAATTCTACAAGTTGCTTTTTAAATAATTCTAATGTTCTCTTCAAATAATACTTCTTGCAGCATCATCAAAACAATTCTTCAGGATTTACCAATACTCCTTATTGGTAATAGGAACCATTGTTCAATAATTCGTTAAGCAAGAGGTGTACTCGCTGGGTGAGGATGTTTTCATGAGCACTAGCGTTGAACGCCACAGACATGCGTTGAGCGCTCCCTGTTCTTGAGCCATTGCATGTTTCTAATCTTCTGATTTTGGCTCAATTTGAATTAAGTCATTTTGGATTCTATAAATATGTATTATTGTCTTAGTGATGTTCCATTGGTTGATATCTGAATATGAGTAGGTATGATATTTATTCACACATGATATGGTGTTGATTCAAGTATGATCCGGTAATGATGATAGGTTTGTGATAAGTAATGTGCATGATATATGTGTTTGACGTAATTCCATGAATCAAGTAGAGAGATTCTATGGTATTGTTCAGTAATGTAATGTATTGATGTAGGTGCTTTGAAATAGGGGATGATCGACATTCTAATAACCATTCAACCTTAACTAGAGAAAGATGGGTTATATTGTGAGGAGTAGTAGGAGATCCTAGTCTATGGGTTATTCCTTGGACATAAGTGTTTTACGGGCTAACCTTGTGTGGTAGCTTAGGTGGTGAGTTATTCAACCATACAAGTGTAGGTTCCCCTAGAGTTTGACATTAATACATGTATCTAGAGGTATAACATCTTGGTATGTGTGTATATTTGATGTGATGGTTATGTATGAGATAATGGTAATAATTTTAATTATGTACATATTCTTTTTGTGTTATATGTTCTTTCAAATGATTATGTATGATATTTCTTTTAGTAGTTGTACATTATTTAAATGAAATTTTAAACATTTATAAGAAAGAAGATAATTTGAAAAATTAAGAACAAGTGGTTTATTCTTTAGGTTTATTCTTTTGTTTAATGAGTAAGTCAATTTTGGTTTTAATTTTTGTAATTTATAAAGGACATGTCGATATCTTTTACATTTGTTTTCTTCTATACCAACAACCAAGATTTTGATAACAAATTGAATAGCATGATAGCATTAGAATATATATATATATATATATATATATATATATATATATATATATATATATATATATATATATATATATATATATATATAGATAACCTAGTATTTGCCTCAAACCATCCATCATTGATAAATCACGAAGAAATCTTGGAAAGAAAATTGCCATGTCTCTCTTGACAGAACATGCACCCCTTGCCATCACTCGACCTTGTGTAAATTTTCCTCCAAGCTTTTGGGGCGATAGTTTCCTTCAGTATGATTCAGAATCACTGGTACTATATTTTATGTTTGAATTTGCAATTTTTTACTTTTATCTACTCACAAACATATTATTTTAATGCTTATTGACTAGTCGAGCTAGTTCCTCCGCAACAGATTCACCATGAGTACAAATATGTAAATAAAAAAATTATAAAGCTTCAACCATTATTCACCATGAGATCACTCTAGATACTTTTCTGCTTAAGAGTCACTAGGGTGGGGCTTCTATTAAAGCTTCCATTAGCCTCATTCTTTTTAAATTGGTCTAACCTTTTTAAGGAGTTTCCTTTCTTACCCTCGACACCATTTCGCCAAACACCTCTTATCATTTTGTTTTCGCTAATCCCTCCAAATTCAAGATTCCTTTCATTAATCTATGAAGCTTGGAGTCATCATGTCTACATTATTATCAGGTATGATGCTAAGTAGCTTCGACAAAGTTCATCAAATATAATGTATGTTTTACAACCTATAAGTAATGTCGACTAGGCTAACTCTTACCAAAGAATTAATTTTGAAGTTGCAATGCCATTAGGATAACCAAGATGGTGCTACTACTTTAATTATTTTACATTAGAATTGGCCTTAAGGAGGGTTTAACCGACTCTAAATTAAACCTTATTTTATTATAGAGACCTTAGACAAAACTAAGTCGATGCTACTAACATCATATTCATGCGAAGTCTAGTTTTCATAACTTCCATGAATTTAGCATCATAGTGAATTGTGACTCTAAAATGATGCTATAATGTCGATTTTTAATATGCAAAGTCGCCTTTTGGTTTATTCTAATTTAATGTTTTATTGCAGTACGAATTTTGTAAAACAAAAAGAAAATTAACAAAGTAAACATATTTATAAAGCATGACTTCTATAAACAGAAATAAAAAATTTGTCACATTTTCAAAATACGATTTCTTTATTTTTAGTTAGTCTAAAATAGTAAAACACATCATTTTTTATTTTAAAGTGGTATTATTCAAAGGACTTATCTGTGCAATTTTTTAAAAGTTTAATCATTTTTATAAATTTAAAAATTATAATTACACCAATTTAAAAAAAAAAAAGAACTGATAGTAAGACTTTATATAGAACAATGTAACCTAATGCATTCCAATATTTTATTTGAAGTAACCACTAGTAGTTACTTCAAATAAAATATTGGGATGCATTAACAAAAATGTAGAATAAATATATAAATAGTTCTTTGTAATGGATATCACTTTGATTACTTGTGTTCCTCAATGCTTATGGGATCCATAAGTAATGCAATAATGTCATCCTTAAATAGTTTCCCATCTGTGTATTTATCTTGGAAGTTTTCATAGGCAAGTTCAGTTATGCGGGCTCCATTAATAAGACAATCAAGCACGTGCTTGGGAATAAGGTCTAACTTGAGACACTCTTCATTTACAACCTTCCACAAATCTTCAATCTCTTCTTTAATGAATTTGCACGCATCTTCCTCTGAAATGTCATATTGTTTCATGCAACATTCAACTGCTGAAACCACGTGCATTCTTTGTTGCTCAAACTACAAATAATCAAAGCAAATTCAAAATACCAAGCACCATTAGATATGCCGCACAATCTCTATGTCAAAATTGATATCAAATGACTTATTGTGAATTATAAATAATTGTGATTAATTAAATATAAATAAATTTAACTAAATATAAATAATTTTTACCACTTTCAGCATAATTAGTAATATTATTTCAAATATATTCATTAATTAACTCATTGCTTTCTATTTTTTTTTCTGATATCAAATTCTAATGAAAGACACGTTAGAAAAAGAAAATGATTTTTAAAATTAAATAATATTGTAATCAACTTTCTTAAATAACACACAGGTTAATCAATTCGGTTTAGATCTGAGCAAAATAAAATATATTAATACCTTACGTGACGATATGTCGTTCTCAAGTCTACCAATAAGAGAAACAGATTTAATGATTTCTGGATTACTCGAAATCCAATCTAACAATACGTTTTGGGATGAAGACTTCGCTAAAAGAATAAATGATGTTATTATAATAGGATATGCAGAAGATATAACTCCATTATCCTTATATTCTTGATATGTTGGAATACCGATATCTTGACTCCATTTTCCTTCAGTAAAGTAGGCTCGTGCCAAGTTATGAAACTGCAAGTAAAATAACCTGAATGTTAATTAGTTAGGAAAATTATGCAAAACATTAATTAGTTGACTACTTTAAAGGTATATGAAGGAATGAAAAACCTACAGCTTCTTTAACATATTGCACCACTATGTTCGAGTTGTCACTCTCTATGGTAGCCAACTTTACTTCATCACACACTTCTATAATTGCATTAAACACTACTTTCATGCTATCTGGGAGAGATTGAATGGAACTAATATCCCATCTGAAATTAATACGAACAAAAGGAGAATTATGAATTTAAATTTGAAAACAATAAATTCATGAGACTGAAATAGTAGAATAAAAATAATGAACTTGTGAAGCCTTTTCAAATCATTAAATTTCCCATTGTGATAATATCATATAATTTGAACCAAGAACAACCTCTGAATTGCCTGTGTGAGGAGTTCAAGTTCTTCTATTGTGCCGTAGGCATCATAAGTATCATCTAGAAGAGAGATACACCCAACTAATTTGCTCCCTATCCTTCTTGCAATACTATATTCAGCTTCATAAGACAGGGAAATTGGCCATAAATAACACTCTACTACCCTTTCTCTTGCATATGGGACCTTTGTTGCAAATTCTGACTTTTTCCACCATCTGCATAAAGAAAAAACAGCTAATGTCAAATTGATAGTTTATAGCTTAATAACAACTTAACTATTTCATCTTTTATGATTTAAATGTTTTGTTGCATAAGCATAAGGCAATGTTATGAACGCATCTAGTAATTTTGCTTGTGGTGAACAATCCTATATTTCTGGCCAAAAAAACTTTTCTTAGTTCTTCATATGTTTTATTAAAACTATATATTCTACAAGTATACAGTTACAGATTTGTAATACTTACTTGGTGATACTCCCGACTTCTATTTTGTGCAATCCTTGTAGCATATTGAAATCTAGTTTTGAAAATATAAGAAGAACTTTGCAATGGGAAGGATTTTCTTCATAAAAGGAAATGTAACGTCTGGCCTCCAACCTAGGAACACCCCTATGAAGAGGTTTCCTTAACCAATGACTTATTTGTTCAGCAAAGGATGAACTCAATTGATTAATCAAGGAGTTTAGATGAGTTTGTGTAAAATTAAGTGCTTCATCTAATATATCTTCCCCGTGAATCCTTAACTGTGAAGCTTCAAACAAACTCCACAATCCTTGTACATCTTTGGCAATGTTTTGATCAAAGTCTCCCTTGTTGTTCTTGAATTTCTTAAATATATCTATAGAATACATAAGTTGGATTATAAAGAATCTATATGCATATAATATGGTTCATGAATCGTTTGGTAAGGATATATGATGGCAAAGTTCTACATACCTGACGAAATATGATACCCTTTTTGCCTAAGCAAACGAAATAGTAACGCCAGATAGTGAAGACAAACTTCTTCTGTTATGACATTATCATTTGTAGATGTGTTGTAGATTTGTTGTAATGCTTCATCAATTTCATGTTGAAAATGATAAGATATGCCCAAACGTTGCAAGGAATCAATGAAATTTAGTTTTTGTAAGATACTATTGCTTGAAGATACAAACATCTTCTTCACTTCTTCCTTCTGCATTTGAAATTGTTGCTTCATATTGTCATTGATTTCCTGCATTTAGTTGCAAAGAAAGAAGTTTCTGTAATGAAGATGTGATGGAAAGAGGAACTAAAAACATGCACGTGTAATTCGAAACCTATACTAACCTTACACTATAGAAAAAAAAAAAAAACAATTGATGTAGGAGGATTTTCTATCTCTCTAAAAGATTTTGTAAAGTCTTGATTGATATTAAATAGGCGGTAATGGTTAAAATTGATTTAATCATTTCATTCACATTTAAAAAAAAATAGTTTTAAAAATGTCTTCAATATGTTTTAGAAAGATTTAAACACATTGATTCTCATTGATAGTAATAAACAATTGCACTGTTAATATTAATTCACATGTGAGTGATTGTCATTTTCATTGATGTTACTTTTTATACAAGTGTTATAGATTGCCAGGTGAGTCACTAATTATTCGGTTCATGTGAACTTAACTAAGAAAAAATGGGGTATATTTTTTCTTTATGGATCATCAAACTATTATAAAATTTAAAATAATACAATCCTTTGTATTAAGTTCTTATGAGGGAGACAGCAAGACAATAGCTTTGAAGGCCTCTCGTGTGAAAAGAAAAGAGCAACCACTGTATGTTATACAAATTTGTATACGGAAGGGAATATTTGGTCTATGTTTTGCTTTCGCTTCATATTTTCATTATCTTTTTAATAATTGGTATCAGAGTTTTGATTATGAACTTCAAAAAGATAATAATGATGCTGGAATCATGATTAAATTAATCTTTATCAATTATTTGATATGAAAATCCAATACTGAAGATGTGGTTGAAGGATACAAGCCTCTAAAGTTAAAATAGTTTTGATAATAACAAAAAACTCATGCCACAAGACAAGGAGATTATCTAATTGATACATATACTTGAAATATGAAACAAACATGTTTAGCAGACCAAAATATATATTGGATATGTGTTTTTATGCTTAATCTTTTATATTTAAGTTTTATTAGTATTTATAAAAGTTGAAAATTTTGACACATGCAATAAACAAAGTCTTGGTACTATACCAATGTAAAAAGTAAATGAGTCAGTAGGTTAGATGACTTAAAATGTTAGATGTCCATTATACGACTTAAGTCCTTAGACAATCAAGCCATTAGACAATCAAGGCTTTAGACAACTAAAATTGTGTAGACTTACATGAATTAAATACCATGTTTCTGAACGCATTAGGTCAAAATGAGCTGTGTCATTTGACTAAGGAAGTTCTTTCCTTTAATCTATGATTTATTAATTGATAATTTTATTTAATTATTTGAAATTGAGAATTGATTAAATGAGTCCCAATGTTAAATAATTATTTTACGCTAATTATACTCTGAAAAAAAATATGATTTTGAATCAACGGTCAAATCATATTTCTTTATTGAAACAATGTGTTATTGAAGAGCAAAGGAAAATCATATTTTAGCACCAATTTTTGATACCATTTTGACACTGCACACGTGTTAAAATGTGATTGGACGATTTCAAATTAAAAAAGCTGAGATAAGGGCATATTTGAAAGAGAAAAACTATTTTTTTTTTAATTTGAAATCGTCCAACCACATTTTGATACGTGTGCAGTGTGAAAATGGTATCAAAAAATTGGTGTTAAAATATCATTTTGCAAAAGCTTAGGCAAAGGCATATTTGGAAGAGAAAAACCAAAGTTTCTTTTTTAATTTGAAATCGTCCAACCACATTTTGACACGTGTGCAGTGTCAAAATGGTGTCAAAAAATTGGTGTTAAAATATGATTTTCCTTATTGTGATGAGCTCTTTAAGTTGAACGTTAAAGAGAATGAAAATAATAAGTGGATGGGATCTTTAAGGTAAAAATTATGTTGTATGAGAGGCTATAAGAGAGCATGTAAAATACCAAGCACTACACAATCACCTACAGATGAAGGGATTCAAATTATTAAGAAAAAGAAGTTTCAAACTCTGAAGAAAAAGAAGTTTAAAACTCTGCATTAAGACTGACCTAGTAATGGCTGAATATTATATAATATATTTGTGAAGAGTATTTGTGAATGGAAAAATAAAAGAAAGTACCAGTGAATCTGAATGATACTGAAGGAAAGTGTCCCCCCAAAAGCTTGGAGGAAAATTTGCACAAGGTCTCGTGGTGATGTGAGGTGGTGCATGTTCAGTAGAAAGAAGAAGAGTGGAAGGTGCAATAGACATGCTATTTTCTTTCAAAGCTTTCTTCTTCTGATTAATGAAAAGATGAATGGTTTGGTCCAAGGCTGGCTAGGGTCTATATATAGATATATCATTTTTGGAGACACTCTTGGAAGAATTTTACTTTTAATAATGGAAGTTGAATAATTTGACTTATAAATAATTTTTTTTGTTAAAATAATTACATATATGAAGGAACTCATATAAATATAGGGTATATATATATATATATATATATATATATATGAAGGAACTCTAGTTTTAACCTTTCAAATTTCTCTATAAACTGTCAATAGGTTGCATGCCTTCCATTTATTGTAAGATTGTCTAATAAATAAATAT
>NW_014541837.1:2263844-2265827 GCF_000741045.1 Vigna radiata var. radiata
CTCTTTTATTTATATTTATTATTTGCGTAGTAAGTGAAATTGAGACGAAATTAAAAGGCACACGTTTAAATTAAAAACCCTCTTGGTTTGTTATTTCACGCTAACAATTTCGCTGTAGTCGATTCTAACAATTGGTATCAGAGCTCGCTTTGATAGTCATTCAAATGGCAGGATCATATCAAACCTTTGCAGAGGGTGCCTCTATCAATAGACCACCTTTGTTCACAGGTGAAAACTATGCATTCTGGAAGGTAAGCATGCAAATTTTTATTGATCTATTGATTGTGAGATTTGGGATGTTATTGCATCTGGTTCGCCTATTCCGACTAACGATTTGCAGGAACCAAAGCCTCGTGATAAGTGGACCATTGAAGAGAAGAAAAGAATTCAAAATGACGTGAAAGCCCGAAATATAATTGCATCTGCTCTAACTGTTGACGAGTTTTACAGGGTCTCTGTTTGCAAAAAAGCTCAAGATATGTGGGTTGTACTTAAAGTAACTCATGAAGGAACAAATGATGTTAAGAGGGCAAGAAAGAACACGTTGATCCAAGAATACGAGATGTTTAGGATGAAGCAAGGAGAAACGATTTCAGATGTTCAGAAACGCTTCACCAACATTGTTAATCATCTCATTGGTCTAGGTAGGTCATTTGAAAATGATGAGCTTAACATTAAAATCTTAAAATCTTTAGACAGGTCGTGGCAACCAAAAGTGACTGCGATTTCGGAGTCACAAAACCTCAATACGATGACTATGGCGGCACTGTTTGGAAAATTGAGGAAACATGAACTTGAACTTGGAAGACTAGATGAAGAAGAAGCAATGGCAAAAACAAAGAAAAAGAGTCTAGCCTTAAAATCTGAGGTAGAAAGGAGCAAGAACAAAATAGAAGAGGAAGACTCAAAAGATGAAAAAAATCTGAGACTCATGATAAAAAGGCTCAACAGGTTCATGAAACCAAAAGACAAAGGAAGATTCAAAGTCAAAAAGAAAGAAAATCAAGAATCCTCCTCAAAATATAGATGTTATGGTTGCGGAGAAAGGGGGTACTTAAAAGCGGACTGCCCAAATCAAAAGAAGAATGAAGAAATAAAGGAAAAGAAATCCTTCAAGAAAAAGAAGGCCTACATCTCATGGGACGATGACAACGAAACAATTTTTGATTCGAGCGAATCTGATGAAGAGGCAAACATCTGTTTAGTGGTAGACGACGACGCTGGAAGCCAAGTAAGTACATCTAGCGATTCTGATAATTATAGTCAATTTAGTGAAAGTGAATTTCATGAAACTTATGCTGCTTTAATAGTTGAATCGGAAAAATTAGAGAAAGCTCATAAGAAATTGAAAAAGGATTTCAAAAATTTAAAATTAAATTTTGAAAATGTTTCAGAAGAAAATAAAAATTTAAAATCAGATTTTGAAAATATTTCTGAGGAAAATAAAAACTTAAAATCAAATTTTGAAACTATTCTTGAAGAGAATAAAAATTTGAAAAATAAAATTTTATTTTCTGAAAAAGGTAAACATATTAGTAGTGATGAATGTGCTTCTTGCGAAAATTTTAAGAAACTACTAAACAACACAACCTTAGCAGAATGCATTAAAAATAATGAAAATAAGGTTGTTGAAAATAAACATGTTCCTAAAATTAAAAATAAGCATAATAATAGAACCCGTAGAACATGGGTAGAAAAAGGAACAACTTATAGGAACACAAACTTTATATCATGCTTTTATTGTATGAAAAAGGGTCATACTTCAAATAAATGTAAAATTAAGCATTATGGTGTTCCAAGTGGTAGATATATTTGGGTTGTAAAATGATCTCAATTTTTTTTATAACCCAAAGGACAGTGTTTAATTTTTTTTTTTTAAAAAAAAGATTTTAGAAATTTTTTTTGGAAAAACAAATTTTAAGATTTTTTAAAAATATTTTAATTTTGGAAAAACAAAATTTGAGAAAATTTTATTCCAAGCAT
>NW_014541837.1:2268969-2270489 GCF_000741045.1 Vigna radiata var. radiata
CGCACTCATATGACCCATTTTGTCTATTACACTACAATATATCATCACAGTTGATAATAGTTAGTGAATAACATTAAAATAAAACAACTATAAGAAAGTATGGCTTTANNATATGTCAAACCTTGAGAGAAATCCAAGCAATCTTTCTACTGTTAGCAATTGATCTCCCAACCATCATCATACTTGCTGGAATAGAACTATATATAAAAAAAGGTTTTAGCATTCATTTATATAATAAAGAAAGTCCAAACATTGAGGTTCTTAGCAATTAATTGCTTGTCTGAGATGTGTGGGAGGAGGCCTGTGCAATGAGCAGAACCACAAAGCATAGTTCTCTTGCATAGACATAACAAGAAGCTGCCACTGGCGCCTAAAATTCATAATAACTTAACTATTATTTATTAAAATCACATATGGAACTTTATTATGTTAAAAAAGTTCACTTACCCGCACAACTTGATTTCTCTAACTAAATGAACAAGTAAATGTACCATGATGTCAAAAAAAGATGGAGGGAAAAACATCTCTAATTGACACAAGATGATAACAATCTCGCCTTGAAGTTCATCTAACTTTGTAGGATCGATGGCTTTACTACATATTGACGAGAAAAATGAACACAACCTGTTTATGGTTTGCCTAACATTTATGGGCAAAATTCCACGAATAGCCAACGGTAACAACTATTGCATTAAGACGTGACAATCGTGAGACTTCATGCCAACAAGCTTTTAAGTCCTGCATCGACACTAAACTCTTCATATTTGAAGAGTATCCTTGTGGTACTTTGATACTCTTTAAACAAAGACAAAAACTTATCTTCTCTTGTCTAGACATTGTGTAACATGCAGGTGGCAAATAAGTACGTTTACCAATCTCCTTGGGTGCCAACTCTTCTCGGATGTTCATGTCAACCAAATCCAAACGAGCATTCACTTCATCTTTTGGCTTTCCCTGAATGTTGAGTAGTGTACCAATCAAGCTATCACACACATTCTTTTCTACATGCATCACATCTATGCAATGTCGAACATCTAACTTTGACCAATATGGAAGATCAAAGAATATTGATTTCTTCTTCCAAGGGGTCGTTACAGATGACTTCTTGGATGTTTTCCCAAATACATGATGTATTTTATTAACTTTTTCAAGAACTTGTAGGCCAGTAAGTGGATTTGGTGCTTCGTCCCTCTCTTGATCTCCATTCAATGCTTTTTTTAACCTTCGATATGGATGATTACGTTTTAGAAATCTCCGATGACGCAGATACACCGTCTTTCTTCCATGTTTCAATTGATGAGCTGCATTGTTTTCTTCACAGATAGGACATGCTTTTATGACCCTTGACACTGTATCCTGACAAATTACCATAAGCAGGAAAGTCATTAATGGTGCAAAATAACATTGCACGCATCAAAAAAGTCTCAGAAGCGAATGCATCAAATATTTCAACCCCATCAACCCACAAAACCTTCAAGTCTTCAACTAGTGGGCTTAAATAAACATCTATGTCATTTCCA
>NW_014541837.1:2276483-2310501 GCF_000741045.1 Vigna radiata var. radiata
TGGAAGAGGATCATCCTTCGTGAAGTATTCGGAGGAGGTGTTTCATCCTTCGTGAAGTATTCGGAGGAGGTATCTCATCCTTTGTGAAGATTCAAAGGAGGTGCAGGTTCATCTCTTGTGGTATCAAGAGAGGTGGTTTCTAAACTTTTACAAATTATTTTTCTTTGTGATTATTATTTGTAATTGTTTTGTGATAGTGGACTGTTTATCTTGGTTTGAGATCAGTGACTGGACGTAGGATTGGTAAGATCCGAACCAGTATAAAAATCATTTGAGCAAATTTCTCTCAACCTTACTCTTTTATTTATATTTATTATTTGCGTAGTAAGTGAAATTGAGACGAAATTAAAAGGCACACGTTTAAATTAAAAACCCTCTTGGTTTGTTATTCCACGCTAACAATTCCGCTGCAGTCGATTCTAACAGATCATGTCCTCCAATTTGTCTTCATCCGGTCGATCTTCTTCCATGGTGGAGTCAGTAACATTTTCAGTTTGCGAGTCAGTCGGAAAGTACATTTCTTCGCTGTGCCTTATCCATGTTGTATAACATCTTAGGAAACCATCACAGATAAGATGTTCTCTAATTAGGGTTGCGTTCAACTTTCTCCCATTCAAACAGTTCACACAAGGACATCTAAACTTCACTTCATCATCACTTCTCCCCTCATTACGTTGCGCAAATTGTATAAATTCCTCTACACCTCTCTCGTACTCAGCACTAATATGTGGTAAATTAATCCAATTTCGATCCATTCCTAAATTTTACATAAAAAGATAAGCTACTGAAAATCAAACTTGCAATTTCATACATACCAACATTATAATTTCACCTAGTGATTACTTAAATATTTTAAGGTTTAGGAATTATCATAATTCTATAATTTCTATTTTTCATATTTTAATAATTCTAATAATTATAAAAATTCTAATAATAATTCTAATATTTCTAAATTACGAAAACAATATATTTTCTATGTCTACATTATCACACAACAGTAATTGTTATCATGCAAAAAAGAACGAAAAAATCATGTTGAAAAAAATAAAAAACGATGAAGGGCATCAAATACCTGGAATGGGCACGGTGAGAAGGATGACGCGGCAATGGCATGGCGAGAAGGATGACGCGACAATGGCACAGCGTAAGACGAACGACAGTAGAAGTTCACGATTTCCAAGTGGAAGATTGAAGATTCTGATCGGTCAAAACTCTTCCCCAACGTTGAAAATGGCAAAAGAACCGAACGAATTTGAGTTTAATCAGTGCAAAACAATGGAAAATGGAAGCAAAGGCGGTGCGTCATCGACGGAGAAGCAAGCAGCGTTTTCTGAAACTGTTTCACGATGTAGGAGATGACATTGTTCGTGATTTTTGTTTTTTTAACCTTCAGAAGAGAATCTGTCGCGGTTCTACACTTAACCGCGGTCATAAAGGGGAATATGCCGTGGTTCTACACTTAACCGCGACCTATTCATCTGAAAAAAATAATTCATAATGGCATTTTTGAAATTTTTTTAAACTATATGTCGCGGTTCAGCGCCCAACCGCGACATATTCTCTGAAATTTTTAAAATTTACTCAGATCAAGGAATAGGCCGCGGTTCTCAGGTCAACCGCGGCCTATTCCCCGACGTTCTGAATCTCCCAACTGCCTTCTCAACTGCCTTTTGGGGAATGTCAGAAGGTAGCAGGGGGAATAGACCGCGGTTCTCTAAGCAACCGCGGCCTATTCGCCCTGCTACCTTCTGACATTTCCCATCAGTCAGCCCCTGCAATAAATTGGCGGGGGAATAGGCCGCGGTTGTTCAGAGAACCGCGGCCTATTTCCCTGCCAATTTATTGCAGGAGCTGGCTCATGGGGAATGTCAGAAGGTAGGAGGGGTATATGCTGCGGTTCTCTGTTCAACCGCGGCATATACCCCTGTTATTAAATTTTTTTTCCTGACATGACGTCAAAGGTGATGGTTGATTGGGATATATGCCGCAGTTAAGAGGTGAATCGCGGCATATATGTTCGATTTATTTACAAAACTGCCACCGCGCACCATTATGCTGCAGTTTCTGGTGAACCGTTGCATAATGTGCGCTGTATAAACCCTATTTTTTACTAGTGACATAAAGGAACTCTAGTTTTAACCTTTCAAATTTCTCTATAAACTGTCAATAGGTTGCATGCCTTCCATTTATTGTAAGATTGTCTAATAAATAAATATGTTATTGTAAGATTGTCAATAAATATATAAAAATAATGTTCTATTGAATAATTTCATAAAATATCAATGATATACTTGTTGCTTTGTGTNGTCCCATCACCAATTTATGAAAATGCAANTGATAATAGCTCATGTAACCACCGGTAGGCCACTCAGNTTGGCAATCAATCTGACTTATTAGCTACAATATAAAAAAAGTTATTAGTAACTATTTTAAATTATTGTTTAACATCCTCTCAATAAATAAATATATAAAAATAATGTTCTATTGAATAATGTCATAAACAATCAATGATATACTTGAAATGTATTTGTACGTTGTCTCTTCATAGAAGAAAATGTTGACTATGAGTGCAATTTTTTTAATAGACTGTGTTATTCAAATACCCTTTTACTAAAATTGTTTAAATGTACTTATATTATTTACTAGCTTTTCTTATCTATTATAAGTGCAACCAGTTTCTCACCAACCCATTTCTTTCATTCTCTTTTCATGTCTCATCACTTTTGTTGTGTTTGAATCAATTATCGTCATTAGTACTCGCACTATTATTTCACTGTATCACTGTTTTCGAAAGTGTTATTTGTTGTAGCCTAACCTTTTAAGGTTAGTAATTTTATGTTACATTTTATTATTTTGAATTATTATTTAGTATTTAATTTAATTCAATATAATATTAAATAGGTTTTAAATTTAAAATGTATTATGTTTTTTAGAATTTAAAAATTAAATTATTAGAAATTATAATTGAAATTATATTTATTATTTTAAGGTATACTTACGATTTTCATTTGAAGTTACTAAATTAAATTACACTAGAAATTAAAATTACATGTTGTTATATTAAATATTTTTAATTATTTAGAATATAGTTATTAATTTATTTAGTTATGTTAAAAATTTGTATTGAAGTTTGTGCTTCAATCGCTATGAAAAATTCTTTTATACTTATTTGCATTGAAATGTTCCTAATTTTCCTTTTTAAAATTTAATACATAAATTTGATTTGTGTAGTGTATCTTAGATAGCCGCCCGGCCTGTACCCGACTACAAGAGGGTCCGGTCCAGCGAACGTCCACAGCCCACGAACTCTCACTCTGACAGTAGAAGCAGGTGGGCGGTCGAAGGAGCAATTAGGACGTGCGGCATGCCCCAACCCGAGGAAGCACAGAGGTGGAACCCGGTCTCGGCGGCTGGGAGTAACCTCTATAATAGGTCCCCGGATCAACGTACGAAACCTACAAGCGTTCAACAGGAAACCACATGCGGTTTGACGATGTCGTGTCCGCCTGACTGTCGATACTCAACGCCCAGCACGATACCGCCCGTAAGAGAGAAACTTTGAAGAATTCACACGGAGTTCGTCCTTGCAGTGCAAACCGGCCTCCATGCTCGCGACAATCTTAGGACGCTCGGACAGTGCGACGTTACGTCAAAAATAAAAATGTATCAGAACCCGGGAGCCCGTACGCCGTGCGAACGGCTCCCCTGCAAAGTGCCCGCAAAGTGGACGGCCGGCTGGAGACGAAGGTTGATATGATGAACACCCAAAATTAAGGTAAAACCAAATTAACCTCAGTAGGCCAGTAATTGGGCCGTGATTAAGATTTTACTAATCACGGGCCCATAAAGAAAACTATAAATAAGAGTCAAAGGTAAGAGGTAGATAGACACATTTAATACACATTTATTTCACTCTCTCTCTATCACTATCTTAAATATAAAAAATTGAACACTGACTTAAGCGTCAGAGTGCCTTTAGCAGGTACCCGGCCGGACACCACAGGAAGACAGACGACACGGAAGTTGAGTGACGAACATCCGGAGGACCCAGGCGGACGGTTGATAAAGGGGAACGACGCGGATTGATCTAGACCCTACAGCAGAAACATTTGGCGCCCACCGTGGGGCCGGAGGATTATAACCAATGGTGACCACGAGAAACACGAGCAAAGATGAGGTGGGCGGAGTCGTTCGAGCGCTGGAGATGAGGATGGAAGAAATGTAGAGAAGACATGAGGAAATGCAAAGGAGGCACGAGGAGGAGATGGCGATGGTACGAGCCGAGTGTTTAGCTCAGCTCCGAGGTGAAAAGGAGAGGCAGACCGGTGAGGGCAGCAAGGAGGCCCAGAGTAGTGCCCAGGGTCAGGACGACCAGCATAAGGAGGAACGGAAGAGCACCAAGGAGGAAAAAGAGAAAAAAGAGGAAAGTCTAGTATTGATAAAGTCGGAGATGCCCTCGGTTCCGGTACCGTTCGTATAGGCTGTGATGGACGTCCGCATCTCGGACCAGTTCATTCCCCCGCAATTCAAAATGTATGAAGACACCAGTGACCTAGAAGCCCACATCAAGTCATTCACCAACGCCATGGCATTCCGTACGGATGTGATGCCATATGGTGCCGAGCATTCTCACTGTCCCTCGAGGGCGAGGCCCTGGAATGGTTCAACTCCCTTCCCAACGGTTCGGTAGAGAACTTCAAAGGACTGAGTGACATGTTCAACGAACAGTTTGCCGCGTGCCGACCGTAGGACGTCACTCTAGTCGACTTGATGAATTTGAAGCAGGGAAAGGAGGAACCGCTCAAAATCTTCATGGACCGGTTCACAAAGACAGTTCGACGGGTCAGAGGTTTGAGCCTGGAAATGGCTCTACAATATGTGATGCCGGCCCTTAAGCCGGGACCTTTCAAAGAGAGCGTCTGCCGCACCCCGCCTAAGACCCTGGAGGAGCTACGTCAACGGGCGGCGGACGAGGCAAGGATGGAGGAAATGAAGCAAAATTACCGAAGGGAAATTCAGGAGGCAAAGGACAAGAACGGGGGAAAACAGCAGGGTCAATCCCATCGACTGGGTGGTGCAAAGGGGCGGGACGGGCCCCGAGCCCCTCGCTTCCCTTAGTATACTCCCCTCAGTGCTCCCCGGGCTCGGATATTACAGGAGGCCCTGAGTACGCAAGTGATGCGGAATCCTCAAAAGCGCCCTACGCCTCCCGGGGCCGACAGCAGCAAACATTGCCTGTATCATCAGAACATGGGTCATGACACCGAAGACTGCATGATGCTCAAAGATCGGATAGAGGAGCTCATCCAGGCAGGGCACCTAAAACAGTACGTCAGGGGATACCGGAATGAAGCGGCACCCGTCGGACGTCCGGCCCCTCGGGAAAGAAGTCCCAGACCTTTGCCCGACAGGGCTAATAGAAACGACCGCCCGAGGTACCAACACGGTCAGGCCGGAAGGGTCAGAAGTCCCGAGAGGAGGAGGGATAGAAGCAGGAGTTGAAGTAGGAGCCGGGCAGGCGGCAGTGCGGGGCCGCTACGAGGAGTGATTAATACGGTCTCTGGTGGATTCGCCGACGGGGGAACATCGTCGTCTGCACGCAAGAGAAGCATCCATCATCTGCGGTCTATACAAGCCGTAAAGTTACCCAGGCGTACGATGCCTCCCATCACGTTCTCCGACGAGGACTTTCACGCACCCGACCCGGAGCAGGATCACCCGATGGTCATCACGGTTGAAATCGCACGGTACGGGGTGAGTAAGGTATTGGTTGATCAAGGGAGCTTGGTCAACATACTCTACTGGAAGACGTTTCGGCAGATGGACATTTCTGAGGACCTCATAGTCCCGTATGATGAACAACTGGTGGGCTTCGCCGAAGAACGGGTTGACACCAGGGGATATCTGGATTTATGGACACGTCTTGGAACCGGCCGGGAGTGAGATACTTGCTGATGGACACCAATACGTCCTACAACGTTCTGTTGGGACGTCCGTGCTTAAACTCCTTCGGCGCCATCGTTTCCACCCCCCATTTGACAATGAAGTACCCCACTGGTCGGGGTACAATCTGTACCGTCCGTGCGGACCAGAAGGTGGCGCGTGAGTGTTACGCCGCAGGTCTCAAGATGTACCATCGAGAGATGAGGAGGAGAACAGGTGGTGCGAACATCGCAATGGCCGACCTAGACCCCCGAACCAATACAGAGGATCGCCTCGAACCGCAAGGGGATACCCAACCCGTGATAGTGGGAAAAGATCCCACTCAGGTCACTACCATAGCTCAAGGGCTGGAGGAGGAGGTAGAAAAACAGCTAAGGGCAACCCTCTGGCGTAACCGGGACTTATTTGCTTGGACGACCGCTGACATGTCGGGGATCCACCCCTCTATCATGTCACATCGTTTGTCCTTGTTTAGAGAAGCCAGGCCCATAACCCAAAAGAAGAGGAAGATGGGCGAAGAGGAAAGGAGGGCAGTCCAGGAGGAGGTGAAAAAGTTACAAGTGGTCGGGTTCATTCGGGAAGTCACGTATACCACTTGGTTAGCCAATGTGGTCATGGTTAAGAAATCGAACGGTCAGTGGCGAATGTGCACGGACTACAACGACCTAAATAAAACTTGCCCAAAGGATTCATACCCTTTGCCCAGCATCGACGTTCTTGTGGATGGAGCATCCCGGGGAATCGAGGCCAATCCCGACAAGTGTGGGGCAGTACTGGAGATGCAGAGCCCACGAACGGTGAAGGACGTCCAAAGACTTGTCGGCCGCTTAACCGCTCTCTCCCGCTTTATACCGAAGTTGGCCGAACGGGCAAATCCAATCTTGAAGAAGATGAAGAAAGCTTCAGCCAATGCTTGGGACGATGACTACGAAGCGACATTTCGCGCAATCAAAGGCATCCTCACCCAGCCTCCAATCATGAACCGGCCTTCTCTGCGCGAAGACCTTCAGATTTACTTGGGGATTTCCGAAACCTCAATAAGTGCGGTCCTTCTACAGGAAAACCCACTCCCAAACTCATTTATTTTGTTAGCCGGACGCTCATCGATGTCGAAACTAGATACCAACAAGTGGAGAAGGTGGCCCTAGCCCTCCTGCATGCCTCCCGAAGGCTACGACCGTACTTCCAGAGCCACCAAGTGGTCGTACGCACCAACCATCCGGTGTCGAAAATTCTTAGAAAACCCGATTTGGCTGGAAGGATGGTCGGGTGGGCGGTTGAGTTGTCCGAATTCAACATAAGATATGAATCGAGAGGTTCCGTAAAGGGGCAGCATTTGGCCGATTTTGCCGCTGAAATACCGATAACTGGCCAAGAGGAGTGGACGTTATATGTTGATGGAGCATCGGGCCGAACGGTCAATGGAGCAGGTGTTGTTCTAGAGGGACCAAACAGATTCTTGATGGAGCATTCCTTGATCTTCAAATTCAAAGCGTCAAACAACCAAGCGGAATATGAAGCGCTATTGGTCGGCCTGCAACTGGCCAAGGATATGGGAGCCTGTAGAGTAATATGCCGGACCGACTCGCAATTGGTGGTCGGTCAGATGAACGGTGATTTCTAGGTTCGGGAGGACCATCTCCTCTGGTATTATCACCAAGCTTGTTCCTTAGTCAAAGATTTTGAAAATGTGAAAATCCAGCACATCCCCTAGGAGCAAAATGCACGGGCGGACCTGTTGTCAAAACTCAGCACTGGAAAGGAAAAGGGATAGCTGACGACCATGATCCGCCAGGTCCTTCTGCAACCCTCGGTTGAATGCCTAGCAATCACGACGGACGATGCTGCCGATTGGAGAACGGAGATTCGAGGACTGATCCATATGCAAGATCGCGGCGATAGCCTGCGTCTGGCCGACACTAAAAAGATCGCACGATTCATGATGGTCGGCAATGACCTGTACCGTCAGGGTTTCTCGTCACCCCTGCTCAAATGCTTGGCGGGAGACGAAGCACAATACGTGATGAATGAGTTACATCATGGGATCTGTGGTTTCCAGACTGGGGGACGAGCGCTTAAGGCCAGGATACTGTGGGCAGGTTATTACTGGCCAACGATGGAGAACGATGCTGTGCAATTCACGCGTCGATGCATTCAATGCCAGGCTCACGCCAACAATCACCACACTCCATCGCAGAAATTGAACACCATCGTTTCCCTTTGGCCGTTCGCTCAGTGGGGGATGGATATTGTTGGTCCCTTCCCCCCGGGTACCGGCCAACGAAAATTTCTACTAGTAGCCATCGACTATTTTAGCAAATGGGTGGAGGTCGAACCTTTGGCCACCATCACAGCCTCTTAGGTCCAGAAGTTTTGTTGGAAACTTATCTGCAGGTTCAGCTTGCTGCGGACAGTCGTGACTGACAATGGGAGACAATTCATCGACCGGAAGCTGGAGGCATTTTTCGAAGGTTTGGGGATAAAGCATGCCACGAGTTCGGTGGAACATCCACAGACGAACGGGTAGGCCGAAGCAGTGAACAAGGCCATCGTGGCAGAGCTTAAACGGCGCTTGAGAGATAAGAAAGGAGCTTGGGTGGACCAGCTCCCTGAGGTTTTATGGGCATACCGATGTACCCCGCACGGCACAATCGGCGAGACACCATTCAATTTGACGTACGGAACGGACGCCATGTTACCCGTGGAACTGGGCGAACCTTCCCTACAACGGAGCATGGAGGATCTCCAGATAAACGACTAAGAGTTAAGGGTAGAGCTCGATACGATGGACGAACGGCGCGACCGGGCAGTGTTGAGAGCAGAAGCAAGTCGACGCATGGTGGAAAGAAAATATAACACTAAAGTCCGACCACGGGAGTTCCACGAGGGAGACCTCGTCTAGAGGAAGATCGGAGAAGCCCGTCGCGTAGCAGCGCATGGCAAGCTCGCTGCAAAGTGGGAAGGCCCCTTCAAGATTGTAGAAGCTTTGGGCAATGGCGCATACCGCCTCACTCGATTGGACGGTCGCCACATTACCAATACATGGAATGCTTCCTATCTCAAACTCTATTTTAGTTAAGCATGTAATCCCGTCCATGTAACTACAATTCAATGAGAAATGCGAACGCTTCGACCCAACCCTGCTAGTATTCTTTATTCGCAAAAACCAAGTTGACGAATGGAATTATCCTGTCAACTTGGTCGGACGGTAAAGGGCAGAGCCCGCCGTCTCACACGCAAAAGCCAAGTTGTCGAATGGAATTATCCTGTCAACTTGGCCGGACGGTAAAGGGCAGAGCCCGTCACCTCACACGCAAAAGCCAAGTTGACGAATGGAATTATCCTGTCAACTTGGCTGGACGGAGCAGCACATAGCTCGCTGCCCCTAACGTCAAGACAATACTCACTTGAAACTTAACAATAAAAGCAAATAAGCACTTGATAACGAAAATAAAATGCAAAAGTCCATTCATCAAAAAAGGGGGATACAAAAAGTGTATAACCGGACGGTAAAAGTAAACAGCACAATTCGCTGTTTACAATCCGACCGGTGCCGAATGGTTCCTAAACTAAGCAATTTGAAAGAAAAAGTAAATCTAAGCAAAAAAGAAAATTTAGCTAAGTCTACGCGTCTTGTGGGTTGGCAGCTGATCCAACAACTTCGGCCCCTTCCCCAACACCAGCACCCGTCTCTTCCAGCTGTTCAATGTACATCAAAACACCGCCGTATACATCCTTATAAATATCAAAGCCGAGCTCAAGCGGCTTCTCAATATTCAGCAACACTTCAACCTGACGGATGGCTTTGTAAAAACCATCCTCATGTTCAGCCACCAAGTTGTCGTTCAGAGAAGTTACTTTTTCCTGTGCAGCCTTCAGCTCCGCACGAACAGCCTTTAACTCAGTATGCAGTTCCACCGTTCGGCCTTGAAGCTTCTTTTCCACCTCCTTCTGTTCAGCAACGACCACCTCCAATTGCTTGTGCTCTTCCTCCAAATTGGCCTTAGTCGTCCGTTCATCCTCCAGCAGCTTGGTGGCCTTCTCTAGACTCTCGGCTGACCGTTTCTTCTCATCCTCCAGAGCTTTCTTGGCGCCCGTCAGCTCCTCTTCCAAAGCCTTCACATTTTCTTCCTCTTGAGTTAGGAGCCTCTTTACCTCTCCGGAGCCCTGAACGTCTCCATACTCGCGTATATAATCAATCATGGAGGTCGTCCGCAAGGCCATTTTAGCAACAGAGTCCAGCATGACCCTGCCTGGCAAAGACTCCAGCAAAGCGGTGTAGGCCGGCCCTCGATGAAAGTCGATGAACCGGCTCACATTGTAATCCGGGCTGAAGACGCCACCCGGAAGGGGTACGGCCGGCTCTCTACCTTCACGACGATATTTTTTAGAGGAAGACTTGCTCCCTTTCCGCGATTTTCTCTTCCGGTGCCCAGACGTGGTTACGGGCACGGACTCAAAGGCCACTTCAATCACTGGGGTAGTGGTGACCGGGATGGTGAGGTTGGTAGGAGGAACGATTTGAACTGGGGGAGGGGCAGAAATACCTTCTCCCAATAAGGCAGCCGCGTTAGTACTGCCGCTCGCCCCAACGGTCGGTCCGGGGGCAACAATAGTCACTTGGGCAGAAGGGGGGCGCATGGGAGGAGGGACGCCTTGCCCTTGCCTGGAGCTGGTGGCACGGGCCGATGCCTTTTTCTTCATAGCAAGAAAGTTGGATTGGCGGGGTTCAGGAGTCGCCATGCAATTTGAAAGAAAATAGAAAATTCAGCTAAGTTATAATTGTTATAAAAGGAAAATAATGGAATAAATCACATACCGAGCGCTCTCTGAGCGCAATCATCGAAAGGAATACATTCGACCAGGCAACGGGCGGGGACACGGCGTGAGAGGGTGTCGATAACATCTACCACGCAAAAATCATCCATTTCCAATTCTCGCTTAGGAATGACTTTCATCTTTCTTGGATTCTCCGTCTAGTACAGGGGAAACAAGGGGGAGCCATCCTTGTCGAAAAAATCAGGACGGCCGGCCTCCTCAATAATGACCTTAAAAAATTGGTCTTTGAAGTTCTTGAAGGACTCGGCGTAGGGCTTGAACAACGTGCGTTTCGCCACCGAGGACAAAGAAACCAAACCCCCTTTTGGAGGAGGTCGAACGTCGAAGTAATGGAGAAATGATCTAACGGTGGGAGAGACGCCAGCTACCATGCACTCCACGCCAAAGGCTTGAACGACCGCCCAGGCGTTAGGATGTAGCTGTGTAGGCGCAACGTTCAACTCACATAAAAGGGCGGCCTGGAAGTGGGTAAAAGGAACACGAACATGCAGCTGGGCGAACAGATTTGCATACATGAAGAAAAAATCGTCCGCGTTGGTGCCTTTCCCATGGCATACCCGTTCGTTTTCTCGACTTATAGCCTCCCTCATCAAATGATCGTCCGCTGTATCCCTCACCAAGTACGACCGAGCCACCCAATCTTGAAGAGCGACGTACGAAATGCCGGACGGTTGGTTGGTCACATCAAAACCGGCCCAGTCGTAACCTTCGACTCGAGGTAGACTTCCTACCGGAACTAGAGGAACCGGATCCACGGTCACACCCCCTTGCAATAAAAAGAGGGGGGCTCCATGGAAGATTCTCCCACTCACGGTCGGAGGGGCAGACCCCTGGGCTACGGTCACGGCTTCCGCTAGAACGGAGGGAATGGCCGGACCCTCCACCTCCCCTGCGGGTTCCTCCGAAGACGAATCACTGGCAGATCCAGACAACCCCGTCGACGCCGACCCACTGCTGCTGCCACCCTTACCTACGCCCCCACCGTCTCCGCCACAGCCTGACGACTCCAGAGATGACTCAACACACACAACCACCATTTTATTACTTGTGCAAATGAAAAAATAGGGTTCGGAAGGAAGAAGGAATGTAGCCGTAGCGTCTTCTTCACCCCTATTTATAGAAAAATTTTTCAAAAAACCGCCACGAATCTCCACCGCTGATCCTGGCCACGATGAACGCTCCAGATTTAAACGATGTTTCGAATCCCACCCACGTTCCTGCCACATGTCTCTTCCCGCCAAAAACCCACTAGGTCCGAGGTGCAAAGTTCCCACCGCTAACTCGAGCTGTGCTTTTTCCTGTCAAACCCTATGGCGTTTCAACGCCTCGGGCTTGGGGGGCTTGTGTACCCTAGATAGCCGCCCGGCCTGTACCCGGCTACGAGAGGGTCCGGTCCAGCGAACGTCCACAGCCCACGAACCCTCACTCTGACAGTAGAAGCAGGTGGGCGGTCGATGGAGCAACCAGGACGTGCAGCATGCCCCAACCCGAGGAAGCACAGAGGCGGAACCCGGTCTCGACGACCGGGAGTAACGTCAATAATAGGTCCCCAGATCAACGTACGAACCCTACAAGCGTTCAACAGGAAACCACATGCGGTTTGACGATGTCGTGTCCGCATGACTGTCGATACTCAACGCCCGGCATGATACCGCCCGTAAGAGAGAAACTTTGAAGAATTCACACAGAGTTCGTCCTTGCAGTGCAGACTGGCCTCCATGCTCGCAACAATCTTAGGACGCAAGGACAGTGCGACGTTACGTCAAAAATAAAAATGTATCAGAACCCGGGAGCTCGTACGCCGTGCGAACGGCTCCCCTTCAAAGTGCCCGCAAAGTGGACGACCGGCTGGAGACGAAGGCTGATATGATGAACACCCAAAATTAAGGTAAAACCAAATTAACCTCAGCAGGCCAGTAATTGGGCCGTGATTAAGATTTTACTAATCACGGGCCCATAAAGAAAACTATAAATAAGAGTCAAAGGTAAGAGGTAGACAAACACATTTAATGCACATTTATTTCACTCTCTCTCTATCACTATCTTAAATATAAAAAACTGAACACTGACTTAAGTGTCGGAGTGCCTTTAGCAGGTACCCGGCCGGACACCACAGGAAGACAGACGACACGGAAGTTGAGTGACGAACATCCAAAGGACCCAGGCGGATAGTTGATAAAGGGGAACGACACGGATTGATCTAGACCCGTACAACAGAAACATGTAGTATATTTTAATTGAGATGTTTTTATGTTTTGTTTTATATAAACACAAGTACAAGTGGAGGTTTTATTTATAATAATTATATTAAATTTTGAATTTTTCTTGTTTAACGATTCCAAAATATTAATCACTTTTTAATATTGATTAGTATATATTCCATAATCTAAATTCCATATATTTTATAAAATATCTGTTCAATGCATTTTGTGTTAATTTTATTAAGTACATATTTTATGGTGGAGATTTCATGTGGCTTGAACATCACTACAAAATTATTTCCAACTGATTAATAATGACAAATTTGGGGTATGTTATTGTAAGATTGTGTAAGGACAATATTCTGATTAAAACTATGATTAGAGGTGTCAACTTGATCCATGTCCCATGGGTTGGTCTTAACCCATTTCTTTAAAAGCCTCATTTTAAGAAGCCCCTCAAGTGGAGGCCGAAAAAAAGTCCCAACCCTCCAAGCCCCTTCTCAAGTGGGTTGGGGTTAGGGTTAAAGTGAGTTTAGCCTCACTAAATAAACTTATGTCTACTTTAATCTTTAAATCTGTTTACTTTTCAAAAATTTCTAATTTAATTATTTAAGACTCAAATTCTTTATATCATTAAATTTTATATACTTTTTAATTTAAGAAAGAAATGTGAAATTATTTTTCGTGTTAAAAATTTAATTTCAGAAAATTATGAATTTACTATTTTTTTAATTATTTACTTATCACTTATTAATTTTTCGGTACACTATTTATGCAGTATTTTTCCTTGCAGGAGTGAAATATTCATAATATTTTGATTATTTTCTTAATTATTTATTGATCAGTGTAGTCTAAGTTATTGTTATTTTTTCTAATATAAAATTTCTTTTTCCTAAAACTATATCTATTAAAAATATTATTTAATTAAAATGCTTAATTAGATATTTAATTAAATGTTTTTAAAATATTTAATTTAATATTAATTATTAAATTTTAACTTATTAAAAATAAATCATAATTCAATTTTAATGTGAAAATTATTTACAAGTAGATTTTAGTTAATATATCTAATATGAATAATCTAATCATAAATTTTTTGAATAAATTCAAACTCGATAATTTAAATAAAATTCTATTTTGATGAACGACGTCTTACAGTAATAAATTTAAACAATGTTATTGTTATTTATTATTATTATTATTATAAAAAATTAATAATAGTTTTTTGAATTATAACTTACTGCACTGTTTATTTTTTTAATTTCTCTATATTTATTATTTTTATTATAAAAATTAATAAGTTTTTTTTTTAATTTTTCAATATTTCACAATCAGTTCAAATATGACTATAAAGATTCTCATTTATATTTGTAATATTTGAATTTTATTTGGATACAATTTTCATCAGCATCATTAAATTTAATTAAATTACAGTAATACTTCTTTCTCTTTTATTTATAAGACCATAGCTTCGGAAACTGGTTTATTATTTGATAGAAACAAATCTATTTATATATATTGGAAGTTGGTCGTGTCAATCTTTTCTCTTATATGCTTGCTGTTTTGGTACTTTTAATTATGAAAGATTGAGTGATATTAGAGATTATTTGCATTTGATTGTTTTAGAAATTTGGTAAAAAGAAAGGCTCATGAACTGGCCCTGACCCATAGGGCTTTGGGGCTTTTTAGTTCTGTGGGTTTTTTCAATAAAATACTTTTTTAACCCTGTGGACATTTTTGACCCCAACCCACATGGATTAGGACCAAGACCTATCAAATGAACTAATTTGACCGTTCTAAATAAAAGTAGCCAAATATGTTGTTGTTGATGCTTCTATTATCGACTTGCAGTTGAATTTTCATGAAATTAGTGATGGGACTAAACGAAACAACAATCATAATTTCATGAAAATTGAACTACAAGTTGATAATAGAAGTATCAGTAACAACGTACTTGGCTACTTCTATTTGTCACGTTTCGTTCATAGAGCAACCCAAAAGAATAAAAGCGAAATAGTGCAAGAGGGGTAAATATTAACTACGATGCTTCAAGGTTTGACACGTGATTATCGTTTGTGGAAATTTTTGAAATCTTTACCTTTAGAGTTGTTGCAATTGATTTCCTGGTATTGAATTTATATTACCGAATTTTTCTTTGTGAAAGATTTTAATGTTTTTTTTATTAATAACTATTATTTTGTGAATATTTGAAACTTTCATTATTTTCAACTATTTCAATATAAAGATTAATATGGTTTTTTCATTTTTTTTGTTTAATTGTAGAGATTTTTGTTTTATTTGAGACAAAAGACATGATAATTTTATTTTTTTTACTAATGTATTCAAATATATTATCAAAGCATTCTAATTTTATTGTCATCCTAATAATATAAAAGTAAGTTCACATAAAATGTAATTACAACTTTATTCATAATTACTCAAAATGCATAATAAACTAAATATAATTTCATCTTTAAACGTATTTAGCATGAAATAATCCTCTTATTTTAAAATCAAATGCTCCTCAATTATACCTTTAGTTTTCCATTTTATAAACACACATTTGGGATATGCACATCAAATTGTATATCGAGAAAGCATCATCAAAAAGAAAAATCAATTTTTTCTTTTAAACCAATTGAATATTCAAATATATTTCAAAACTTAGCAATTCAAGATTTATCCAAAGACAAAATAAGATACACTTAACATATGAACAACAAAACAATATTCATGGTAAATACAAACAAAATTTGAATTAAAAAAATAAAATACTTGTTTCTAATTTAATTGAATACTATTAACTTTGATATGTGATAAGTGTGAGATTGCAATACTTAATGCCCGTTGAATACTGGGACAACTTTGTGGGAAATGAGCGGCTTTTGCTGGGATTTGCCGAATAATCTGCAGCTACGATAGGGAGAAAAAAAAAATCAGAGAATGTGTCTATCAATGAAGTTTTTTTTTTTACAAAACCCTTAACATTTTATTCAATCATATACAAAATATTTATGGATTAACCTGCAGAGAAAGGTAGATGGAGCTAGGTAAAAATTTGGTCTTTGATTCACGTTATGAAAATTGTATTTTCCAGGGATAGAATTTCTTGAGATTATGACTATTAATAAATTAAGAAAGGTAGAGAAAACTGATGCAACAAGGCAGCACTGTCTGAGTAATATCACAAGTCTACCTCTAGTTTTTGAACTAATAGTCAAAATGGTTGCCCACTTTAACTTTGAGCTCCGCAAAACATGCATGTGATCACAAATGATTTTTCTCTGTCTCTCTCTAGTGCAACTACACATGACATTATTCTCTCTTTGTGTCTGACTCATAATTTTTCTAACACCATTTTCTTATGAAGCTTTGTATCCAATCTCACACATCACTTCGAATATACACATATCTCTCCACATTTTGTAAGATATTGTCCGTTTTGTACCAAATCCTCACATACTTGCTTTTGATACCACACCACAAGACCTCTTACCAACGGAGATATCTATGTGTATATAAACCCATATTTATCTCTTGCTTCGTATACTTCTTTCATTATATATATGTTTTCTTTTGTGTCATTGTTATAAATCACGTTTTTGAACAAATTAGTACTCTTTTTCTTAAATCATTTCATGTTGTATGATATATAAAAGGAGAGAAAGTATTGGTAACATTTTAGTTAACAGAATCGATTGAGTAAATTAATTTTATTAGTATTGTGATTATATTAATGAATTTCTTGTACTAATAGAAATATTGAGTATTAAGGAATACAAAGGTGAGAGTCAATCCCAATACTTGAAAAAAGAGAAGGCTTCTAAGCCTACCTGGTAGAAGAAGACTAGAGAATAGTTATATTATAGTATATTGTAGGACATCCTTAATAACTCAGTAATATGATCCACACAGCCCCAATTTTGCATTTATGTTTCTACTATCTGATTTTTCACTAGTGCAGAAAAGACTTTTCACGTCACTCTTTAGACATCCGACCCTCGAATATCTAACGTATAAAATGATCGGTGGCATTTCCGTAATTAAAACAACTATTTAGACGTCGGCTATGGAGGGCCCCAACGACTAAATACTCATATACGTCGGCTCCCCCAAATGGATGCCAAAACTAAACGAAAAAGTAAAAAAAAAAAAATATTTTATTCCTTATAGACGTCGTCGTGCAGGGGGGCGGACATCTATAGTCTATTTAGAGGTCGGCCACCCATATCAAACGCCTAAAGGGTCAGCCCAGAATCCAAAAAGTCACTTTTTGACGCCATTTAGATGTCTGACCCCGCCACTCCGACGTCTATAGTCTATTTAAACGTCAGCTCCCCTTCCCCCGACGCCAAATGAGTTGCAAAAAGTGATTGTTCCATTTCCATTAGGCGTCTGTTGGTCCGCCCCAACGTCTAAATAGGGCTTAGACGTTGGCCTCCCCCATCCCGGTCATCTAAAGTGTGTGCGAAAATCAATTTTTAAATGCTTTAAACGTCGGCTAGGCAGGGGAGCTAACGTTTAAAGCCGTTTAGACGTCTGCTAGGGTGGGAGCCGACATCTAATTGTCTGCTATTACCAAACCCACACGTGAGGCAGCAGTTACGGGCACTCACTTTTCATCATCTTCCTCGCGTTTTCTCTCCATAGGCTATGATTTTCAGGTTTGTTTTCTCACTTTTGCGCCATTTAAAAAAAAATTTACTCTGATTACATTACTCTTTGATGAATTATCGATCATTTGAACCGATTAAAATGTATTTTCGTTAGGTTTTGGTGGAGTTTTGCTCATGTCCTTGGGCAGCGTTCTTAGGCGGCGATTTCTTGCGTTTTGCACTCCTCCATTTTGTTGAGGTTGTTGAAAACACAAACTCTATATCAAACTAGTTTTTGATGATGACAACATAATACTTAATAACAATACACATGTTGCTGCATTGCATGTTCGTATTCTGAATAAACTGTTATATCTGCTAAACATGTTTTGATGTACTATGATGTATGTTCCTATGATTGATTGTGTGATGTATTTGTGGAACATGCTTGTATTAATATGTGAAATATGAACTGATTGATTGAAAACATTTTTTTTTCACATTTCTGGAAGTAAAAGATCACAAGCACCTTTATGAACGTATCTTTGTTGTGACAAAGTTCTAGTCTAGTCGAATACACCTATAATGGATTCGACTATGCTAAAATTTTTGTATAGATTTTGTGAACACGTGCTATGTGAGATTTTAAGTTCAAAAGAATTTCAAAGTATTTTTACATGTGTCGGTCGACATTGTACATATTCGACTGTATTACTGATCTGTTTGGAATTCCGTTATGCTTACACGCTCCAACGACTATATTTTTCAAAAGTTAGTTAAGCATTGATGACTTGGTCAACTGTAATAAATATGTGTTGTTTTTTGTTGACTGAGAGCCTATGTGTTGATTGTCTGTTATAACTGTTTTAATACAGTTGACTGTAATAGTAGGCTATTCGATTGAGAAGCAATCTGTTTTAACAGAAAACTATAAATAGACAGAACACAAGTTGTTCTGAGACTTTTGATAATCTGACATTTTCATTTTCCTGTTTCAGATTGAATTCTCTGTTTTAACAGCTCCAAGAATTCTCCAAGAAGACGGTGGTGATCTTTCTTGAGAGAGATTCAAAGGGAGAAGTCAATTGTGCTGACTGCGTGATCATAATCTGCATGAGGAAGGTGCTTCTTTATTGATCTTTGAAGGCTTGGCATCCTGTGAAGACTGTTGTGTTGATTGAAGGCTTGACAACCTGTGAAGTCTGTTATGATAGGCTTGGCATCCTGTGAAGAGTGCTGGTTACACGTTGAGGATTGTTCGACGTGGGTTCAGATTGCAGAAGAGGGGATTCTTGCTGCAATTCTGGTTTTGTTGTGCAGGTATATTTTGGTTTTGGGTTAGAGAGGAGATTTATATTTTTGCGTGGTGCTTCTATAAATTCCTTGTTGTAAAAACCGCAACCATTATAGTGCATTTGCTTCCTGGGTTGGAAGGACACTGGGTGTAGGCATTGTTGGCCAAACTAGCATAAAAACCAGTGTTTGATTTTCTCTATCCCTGCACTCTTTATTTCCAGTCAACTTTGTTTGTTTAGCAGTCAACTTCGTTTTTCCACTGCATTAAAATTTTCATTACTTGCATTTCAAGAAAGACAAAAAAGCTTTGTCTTTTTGTATAAAGATTGCGGAAAGATTTTGTTTTTGAACAAACACCAATTCACCCCCTCCCTCTTGGTGTAAAACGAAGCCTACCTGTTTTTGAACAATTGGCACCAGAGCTAGTTTTCATAAGATATTTTAAAATTTAGTCAACTCTATTTTTATTCTATTCGACTATAAAACCTGGGGATGACTTCCTGTTTTCAAACTTTTGGTGAAGGTGCTTCAACAAACAGACCACCTCTGTTTGCTGGTGAAAATTACCCTTTTTGGAAAATTCAAATGC
This sequence comes from Vigna radiata var. radiata, assembly GCF_000741045.1. Classification (NCBI taxonomy): domain Eukaryota; kingdom Viridiplantae; phylum Streptophyta; class Magnoliopsida; order Fabales; family Fabaceae; genus Vigna; species Vigna radiata. The sequence goes on from NW_014541837.1 coordinate 2,295,947, forward strand.
AAATCTTTCTTGAATCGCAAGATAAAGGAATGTTGGATGCCACTTTGAATGGTCCATATGTGCCTACAAAAACTGTTGACAATGAAACTGTTTTAAAACCTTTTACTGAGTGGTTTACTGATGAGAATAGAAAAGCTCATTATGATATTAAAGCTAGAAATATAATTGCCTCTGCACTGACAATTGATGAATTTTTTAGGATATCTCAATTCAAATCTGCAAAGGAAATGTAGGATGTTCTAGAGGTACCACATGAAGGCACAGATGAAGTCAAGAGAGCCAGGAAGAATTCGTTGATACAAGAGTATGAATTGTTTATAATAAAGGCTGGTGAAAACATCTATGATGTCCATAAACTATTCACTCACATTGTAAATCACCTGATGGCTCTTGGCAAAGTGTTTGACAAGGAGGAGATCAATATCAAGATTTTGAAAATTCTGAACAGGAATTGGCAACCAAAAGTCACTGCAATCTCTAAATCTAAAGATCTTACAACTATGAATATGGCTACCTTGTTTGGTAAGTTACAGGAACATGAGTTAGAACTTGGTAGACTGAAGGATGAAGAGGAGATTGAAGAAAAGAAGTCCATTGCTTTGAAGGTTGCAAACAAGAACAACACAAAAACAGAGATGGACGACAAAGAACTGATGACCTTGATGGTAAGAAAGTTTAGTCGACTTATGCAAAATGATAGTCAACTATCTAACCATGCAGGTCAAAGCAAAAAGAAGAGCTTCAGCACAAATGTTGTCTAGTGCTATGAATGTGGAAAAGAAGGTCACATCAAGCCTGATTGTCCTAAATTACAACTGAAGCAGAAAGGAAAGAAAAGATTTCCTCAAGGCATAAATACGAGAAGAAAAGGAGCCTACATTGCTTGGGAAAACTCAAATTCTGAGAAATCAAGTGATGAAGATTCTGATTAAGAGGAGGAATCAAATTTGTGTTATATGACAGGTGTAACATGGGACGACTATGACAGTGATGCAGACATATCAAATGAACCAGTGGAAGTCAAATATGATCTACTGCAAGATGCATTCAAAGAGTTACATGTTGAAGCTATGCGACTGCAATACAAGGTAAATCGACTGAGCTTTGAAAGAAGAGACTTTGAGAATAGAATTAATAACCTTGTTGCAGAAAATGAAAAATTAGAAAAAGAATTGAATGAAGCTTTGTCATCTACTAGGAATGTTGAAATTAAAACTGTTACAGTAGAAAAAGCTTGTGAAAATTGTCCTACTCACATTGAAAAGATAAATTACTTGACTAGCACGCTAACTAAGTTTACTCAAGGTAGAGACAGCTTAGATGCTATATTAAATTCATCCAGCAGAGTTACAAATAGGCAAGGAATTGGTTACAAAGCTCAATCTAACAGAACCAATGCTAGAAAGTTCACTGTTTTGAATAAACCTGCTAGAAATGCATGTTTTTACTGCAATTGTATTGGTCATAACGTTAGAAATTATTATTATAGAAATGTTTCTCTTCCTAAAGGATTATGTGTTTGGATACCAAAGGAACATGTAACAAGAATTAACAATCAAGGACCCAAAGTCAAATGGGTACCAGCAACCAAAACTTAATTGTTTTGCAAGATATACAGCTGATGCATAATTAATCTCAAAGATTAATCAATTATGGAATACATAAAAAACCTTGAGTGTCTATAACTGGTAAATCTGTATCTATCTGCTGCATCATGCACATATTGATTGATTGTTATTGTATGATTGTTTGTGTTGTGTGCCTAATTGTTTGATTGATTGAATTGTTGAAAAATGATTTTCTTGAGTTAAGTGATTATGTGAAAATCTCTATTTTTGAACGTTAGAAATTTAATAAACTGAATCTGAGTTTTTAAACTGTTGAACGTTGAACTATAAATCCTTCCTCTTAAAAACACCATTATACTTGTGGAAAATCATTCATTATATTTGACTGAGAAAGAAAGTTTCGTGAACTCTCATGGCTTCCTCAAGTCACTCCTTACCAAGGAACATAAGAAGAAATGACTCTGAATCTAGAATGCCTGATCCAACTGGTTGGATTAGTGATGAAGCAACTAGAGAAAGTTTCCTCGGCGCAACTATAAAGTTCATCGTCTCCCCTATGAATATAAGTCTAAATTTGTTCGAAAAGGAAGGATTCATGTTTCCTAATGGGATTAAGAGACAAGGATTGCCATTACTTGTGCAGCTAAAGGGATGGTAGTACTCTGACCTTGTGAAACTGTTTTACCATAACTTGAGGATGATTGGTGATAATATTTGTTCAAAGGTAAAAGGAGTTGATATTGTAATTGATGACTTCTTATGGAACATGATGGTAAATCTACCCTCAGAAGGAGGTCTGTCACTTCCATCCTCTGGACCGATCAGTGTTGACGCTCAAGCCTCCTACCGCATTGAATTGAAGTTCTCAGCACTCATCGGTGGGTTCTGGCGCTTAACGGTGGCAACGGTTCTTTTTTCACCCCTCAGCGCTAGCGCTTAAGCGTTCTACCGTATTGAAGTCCATTATGTTGACGCTCAGCGCTGGAATTGGCATTGAGCGGTAGGAGCGATTCCTCTTTTGCACCTTTCTTCATCCCTTCTTGAGTCCAACTCCTTCCCACTTCACTTGCCAACCTTCAATTCTCATTAAATCTTGTCAAAACAATGTAAAACCAAGCATAATATCTCTAAAACCACCTTTGACTCTCTTGTGACCTAACTTAAGTGTTTTGCATGACTTTAAGCTCATTCTAAGTCATAAAGGGTGTGTTTTGATATCAATTTCAAGTATAAAAATAACTATTTTTAGACCATTATCACAACCCCTAACTTAGAACTTTGCTTATCCTCAAGCAAACACAATAAAACTTAGCTTTCCATCTATGATCAAAATGGTTCAACACATTCACTTCCACAACAAGTAATTACTCAATTCAGCTTTTCAATGGAATCTTATGAAGATGCACACATGCTTTATTTCATTCCAACTTGCATATTGTTCACATAATGACATACTCTTCCACAGATGCTATCCTTATGAATGATCAATCAACTAAGCACAGATGTAATCATGAATTTTAGACATCCTTTCCAGGCAAAGTGTTTCACTCAATCACTCAAGTGTTTCAGGAGGTCACTCCTTCCCTCTACTATTCACTTGTCACATAAAGCAAAATTGCCTTTCATTTAATACAATCAACATTCTCACACATACATGCCATCACAAGGACTTCTTAAGGCTTATAATGAGGCTGGGCTAACAAGAAAATTGGTTTTTCTGGATCACAAATTCCTTGAGTTAATAGAGTTATTTAACATCCAAAGTTCAAGTACCAACTCTCTTTCAACCAATCTCACTCATTCCCAACTTCTTCCCTTTTACTTTTACTTTTGCATTGAGCTTATCTTTCATGCTATTGGGTCTTAACTATTATAACTGATTTAATTCAGTCGATTGTATTAGTAGTGTAATCGATTGTCGGAGCATCTATTTTCTAGAAATCTATAAATAGATGAGACTTGAGTTGTTTGAGAGTACTTTTGGAAATCTAACACTTTCATATTTTGTTTTAGATTGCTCTTTGAAGGAATTGAGCTCCAAGAACTCTTCAAGAAGATGGTTGTGATCTTTCTATGAGGAGTTTCTGAAGGAGAATTGTGCTGCACACACTGCTTGATCAATATCTACACATTGAGGTGCTTCTGAGGTGATCAAGATTCTTGTTGGCATTCGTGGTGATTGTTGTTACCTGTTGTGACTATAGGGGTTGGACTCGTGGAGTCTAGTACACTTTGAAGATTGTTCAAAGTGGGTTGCGAATTGCAGAAGAGGGGATATCTTGCTGGAAGTCTTGCTATATTGTTGTTGCCTATATTTTGGTTAGAGGGTTAGATAAGTGTTTTATATTTTTGACATAGAGGTCTTCTATAAAAGCCTTGCTGTAAAAACTTTGACCATTATAATGCATTTGCTTCCAGGTAATTGAAGGACATTGGATGTAGGCATTGAGGTCGAACCAGTATAAAATACTGTGTTTGAATTCTCTATCCCTACACTTTTGCATTCAGTCGACTTTACAATTGTTGTAGTCAATTTCGTTTTTCCGCTGCACTTAATTTTCTATTACTTGGTATTCAAGAAAGTTTGTAAAGTTTTATAAAGATTGCGAAAAGGACTCTGATTTTGAAAACTCACCAACACCCCCCCCCTCTTGGTGTTAAAACGAAGCCTACTTGTTTCCCAACAATTGGTACTAGAGCTAGTTTTCATAATATATTTGAAAAACTGGTCAACTCTATCTTTTCTTGAATCGACTATATAAGCCTGGGGATGGCTTCCTATTTTAGAACTTTTGGTGAAGGTGCTTCAACAAACAGACCACCTCTGTTTGCTGGTGAAAATTACCCTTTTTGAAAAATTAGAATGCAAATCTTTCTTGAATCCGTGGATAAAGGAATTTGGGATGCAACAATGAATGGACCTTTTGTGCCTACTAAAATTGTTGATGATAAAATTGTTGTTAAACGTTTTACTGAATGGTCTATTGATGAGAATAGAAAGGCACAATATGATATTAAAGCTAGGAATATTATTGCCTCTGCACTAATAGTGGATGAATATTTCAGGATATCTCAATGTAAATCTGCAAAGGAAATGTGGGATGTCTTCGAAGTTACTCATGAAGGTACGGATGAGGTTAAGAGAGCAAGAAAGAATTCTCTAATTCAAGAGTACGTATGAGCTTTTTCGGATCAAGGCTGGAGAGACTATCTATGAAGTCGAGAAAAGGTTCACACATATAGTTAATCACCTCATGGCTCTCGGGAAAGCATTTGATAAAGAGGATATCAACATCAAAATTCTGAAAAGTTTGAATAGAAATTAGCAACCAAAAGTCACATCAATCTCTGAATCCAAGGATCTTACAACTATGAACATCGCTACCTTTTTTGGCAAGCTAAGAGAACACGAATTGGAACTTAGTAGATTAAAGGATGAAGAAGAGATTGAAGAAAAGAAGTCCATTGCTCCGAAGGCTACAAGCAAGAAAAACTCAAAGTCTGATGACTCTGATGTAGAGATGGACGAAAAGGAATTGATGACCATGATGGTAAGGAAGTTCAATTGATTTATGAAAAATGATAGTCGACTTACTAACCATGCAGGTCAAAGTAAATCAAAGGAAAGCTTCAGATCAGACATTGTTCATTGCTATGAATATGGAAAAGAAGGACACATCAAGCCAGAATGTCCTGAGTTGAAGCCAAATCAGAAAGGAGACAAAAAATTCCCTCAAGATAGGAGCAGAAAACAAAGAGGAACATACATTGCTTAGGAGAACAGTGATGCTGACAGCTCAAGTGATGAAGATACTGATAATGAGGAAGAATCCAACAATTGCTATATGGTTGGAACATCACAAGAGGAGTATAATAGCGATGCAAAATTTGAGAATGAACCAATAGAAGTGAAGTATCATTAGCTATTGAATGCATTCAGAGAAGTACATGCTGAAGCAATGCGACTACAGTACAAGGTTAATCGACTAAACACTGAAAGGAGAGATTATGAATATATAATTAATAATCTTGTATTTGAGAATGAGAAACTAGAAGAGAAATTGAATGATGCTTTATTATCTGCTAAGGAAGTTAAGATTGAAATTGTTACAGTATAGAAATCTTGTGAAAATTGTCCTACACATCTTGAGAAAATAGATTACTTGACTAGTACTCTAGCCAAATTTACTCAAGGTAGAGACAACTTGAATGTTGTATTAAAATCCTCTGGCAGAGCTATATACAGAAATGGAATTGGCTATAAAGCTCAGACTAACAGAACCAATACAAGGAAATTTATTGATCTAAGCAAACCTGCTAGAAATGCATGCTTTTATTGCAATTGTATTGGCCATACTGTTAGAAATTGTTTCTATAGAACTGTTGGTGTTCCTAAGGGATTATATGTATGGAAACCAAAGGAACAGTTGACAAGAACTAACAATCGAGGACCCAAAGTCAAATGGGTACCTGCAACCAAATTTTAAGCTGTTTTGAAGGAATACAAGCAGGTGTAATAGGAACTCAAGGATTCACAAAACTTGTCATATCATATTTCTTGAGTGTCTACAACGAGTAAATTTGTATCACTCTATTGCATATTACATAAATTGATTGGTTGTTGATGTTTAATTGTATGCATGATTGTTTGCTTGAATGTATGATTGATTGCTTTTGAAAAACTGATTTCATGGTTTTTAGTTGACTGTATTATGAACATATTTGACTATGTCTATGTATGACTATACTCTATTTTGAAAATTTCATTTGTCTTAGAGTAGTGAACTATATTTTTAACTAATTCGACTAAAGTCTCTGTTTTAGATCGTTAAAGTTTAAATTTTTGAATTTAGGTTTTTAGTGAAACTTGGGTGTGCGCCTCTCTATATATGTTTGCTATAAACTCTTGAAACTCACTCACTCTGAGTACCAAACCCTTATTCTGACTCAAGAGACTTTCACACCTCTACACAAATGGCTGCATCATCGTCACGACCTGGAAAGCATTCCATGTTTGCAGTGCGAGAAGCAAATTCTTCAAGGTGGATCAGTGATGAAGGTGCCAGAGAAAGATTTTTGAGGCTGAGAATGTTCAAAAAAGTCATTAAACATGAGACAATTGAACTGTCTTTATTCTGTCAAGAGAAGTTCAGCTTTCCTAAAAATATTTGGTTTCAGGGTCTCGACACTTTTACTCAAATGAAGGGGGATTGCTATCCTGATGTTGTTGAAGTCTTCTATAACAATGTAAAAGTAGTGGATGGAAATATTCATTCTCGAGTGAAGGGAGTGGACATTGTTATAAACAACGATACCTAGTCTCATCAACTTAATTGCCGACAAAATCAAATAACAAGGAAAACAAACATGTTTAAGGACTATATGAGGTATCATGGGAGATACAGAAAAGAGAAAACATTCTTGTTCAAATGGCTTTACAAGGAAGAGAAGGTCGTAACATTCATTATTGGTCATATTTTGTTACCAGGAAGACCTAATCTGATCAAGCTAACTCCACGAGATGTGTGTCTGCTAAATGGAATTATCCAGAGGATACCAACAAATTGGGTAGCTGTATTAAAATGGCACATTCTTGATGTTTGGAACAATAACTGGCACAGGTTACCGTATGGTGTATTCATAAGCAAAGTACTCGAACAAAATGGTGTAAATCTCTCTAGAGAAGAGAAATTCACTTAGAGCAAGGCAAACCTTATTGGGAAAGCAACCTTAACTTGCATTGGACTCAAGAAAACGACTTTTGGATGGTGTTTCATTGATGAAGCAGGTCCAACAAAAGAAAAAGAAACACTACTTGATTATGACAGTAATCAAGAATTTCCTCCTCCCAACTCTGAATTTGAAAAGCGTGTAGGAGATCGGCTTAAGAGAGCGACCAAAAGAATCAACTCAATAAAGAAGACTCTATTTACTTTGAATGAGAAGATGGATGAGATCTTAAAGCACTATGTTGATGTTTCCTCATCCTCAGAAGAATCCGTTAGAGTAGATGCTGATGAAATAAGTGAAGAAAGCTCCATAGAGTCTTCTGAATCATAATAGAGTTTTGACTGCTCTACATTGTTTGAGTTTCTCGAGTTGTTTTATTGTCTTTTTGTAATGTCTTAGTATGTCATTCTTTTTGTTTTGAGTCTTGTTCTACACCTATTGTTCTACACCTATCTTTGAACAAGTTAATAAAATCAGTGTTTGAATCAATTCAGTTGCTTTAATCTGTTTGACATTGTTTGTTCTGATTGATTAATTCGACTGTGCATAAATTGAAGTTGATTATGCATGCTTTAACTGTTACATGTCTTTGCATATTCACTTCTTATGGATTATCTTTTTCTTGCATAACTAATTGCTTGATCTAGAAGAGATCTTTGAAAGGTTTTGTAGGAAACATTGCTTGGAAATCATTGATGGACTGATTACTCACTGAGGAGCAATGAAATCGACTTGGATTTTAATTTAATCGACTTGATCACAACAGGGTTAAAAATTCCTTTATTGGAATTTGATTATTTTTTGTTGATTGATTATCTTATCTTACTTATCTGCAATATATCTCTGATTCTGATTGTGTGATTGATATATGAGATTATATTGTGAGATTGTTGATTGTATTCATGGATGCTAAAATTTGTTTGAAATCATATACATGATACAATTTTATGCTCAATTGGTTACTGTACTGCATTGTGAATCTGAAATATTTGTGAAAATATGCATAATGACAGGGAGAGCATAACACTTTTGCACATATTTCTTCACATGCTACACTTCAGGGGGAGTTATCTTTTTCATGTTAGTATATATGATAGGGGGAGCATCAATGCATGTTTTAAACTGTTTACACATTATGTTGAATGCATCTCTTTTTGGTTTATCAGCATATTATATCTGGAGCATTCCTTTTTTGTTAATCCACAAAGGGGGAGAAGATGTATGAGTTGTATGAGAGTATTGATACAATGCTATATGCTGATATATTGTTGATTGATTGATTGTTTGGTTGTGTTTACATTCAGAGTATTGTTATGTCATTTGTTTACATTGTGTTTACTCTGTTTTGTAATTTGTTGTACAAACATGGTTGTTTATTAATCATGGTTGTGCATTATCAAAAAAAGGGGGAAATTGTTGACATTGTTGACAACACAATATCTATATCACTCTGGTTTTTTATGATGACAACACATTTTTAATAAAACATATGTTGTTGATGCTTTACATGTTTTGTGCTTATTGTTTGATATCTGGTTGAACATGCTTTTGTGTGTAAAATGATGTGTGAATGCATATTTACTGAGCTTATATATGTTACATCATATCTGGTTACATTACACATGTTTTGAAAGATGAAAACCGTATGCACTTTTATGAACTTACACTGTGTGGCATAACTGCAAGTTGTAAGTCGATTTCCTTATGGGGGAAGTCAAATTAAGCTCGTGACTATGCACAGATTTTGTGAAATAGTGCTATGTGAGATTTTGTGAAGGAAACAATTTTAAAGTGATTTGACTTGTTGTAGTCGACTATATGCGTCATGCATTCGACTGTATTAGTTGCATGATATGAAATTATGTTGTGCTCATGAACAGTAACGGCTATATTTTTAAAAGTTAGTTGAGCAATGATTAATAGTCAACTGCTTTGACTGTAGAATTAATTGGTTTGACTGAAACACTACTATTGGGTCTTAACTGTTATAACTCATTTAATTCATTCGACTGTATTAGTAGTGTAATCGACTGCAGGAGCGTCTGTTTGGTAGAAATCTATAAATAGACGAGACCTGAGTTGTTTCATAGTACTTTTAGAAATCTAACACTTTCATATTCTGTTTCAGATTGTTCTTAAAAGGAATTGAGCTCCAAGTACTCATGAAGAAGATGATTGATACCTTTCTTTGAGGAGTTTCTGAATGAGAATTGTGCTGCACTGATGAATCAATATTTTCTCGACTTTACTTAGTTTATTGTGCTAGAATTAATCAGGGAATTGTGCTTAAATGTCTGGTATTTACCCGTCTTTCCTAATTATGCTTAATTTGATCGGAAATTCTTACTTTAGTTAATTTGAATTTTCTGAGCTAATTAATTTTTAATTGTAGGGAAAATTTTGGAGATATATTTTGGAGCATTGAGAGGAGACAAAATAATTCAAGACTCCCAAATTAGTTATTTTAAATTTAGTTACATTGTAAATTTAATTGTTTAAAGTTTTTAGACAAACTCTTTGCATTGTGGGCTAATTTTGGTAGAATAGCTTAAGCCCAATTGTAAAAATGAACACATGGCACCTAGGGTTTTGGGGTGGACCCCACCCCATTATTTTTGGACACTTGGCCTAGGAGGCAGCTCTAGTCATCACACACCGGGGAGGGAGCTCATTCTCGACATTAATTTTTTGGCTCTCGGGGAACGTTTTTCTCTTGGTTGGAAAATGGAGGAGGAGCTCATGGTTTTTTATGTTGGTTGAATGAATGAATTAAGTCTTTCTTTTTCCCTTCCATTATGTGCAATGTTGCAGCATTTTCCTTTTCATTTACCTTGGAGTTTCAGATTGAATGAGAAAGTTACTAGTCGACACACTTCCAGAAATTTAAAGAAAAGCTTTTGGATATTTTCTTTCATGTCTCGGGTTACATGGGTTTAATGGAGAAGCACGTTTTCTTCTATGATTGTTCTCGTTGATACGTTGTTCATGCCCTTTCATTCTATTGAATTTTAATTCAGCTAGCATTGTCCCATCATGAGTCCTGTAGCTTCTAGCTTTTGAAACCAAACTTTATTTTTTTTTATTTAGTAGTAGGTAGGCAGCCGTAGGTGTAGTAAAGTATTGTCTTTATTTATTTTAAATTGAAGAAGTGATTAGGCGTTGATTCATGAGCTGCACGCNGGAGAGGCACACGATTTTATTCACTTTGGTTTTAAATGCTTATTTCAATTAGGCTANNGGTGTCACGTCCAGTGGAGGAGTCCTGTTTTCTTCTTTTAATTGGATAATTTTGGCAACGAGAATGGGAGGAGCTGATTCATTAATTTTTTTTAGACTGGTGCAACAGCGTTGATGCACCTAGCAAGCAGTGATTGATGATTGAATGCAGCGTCCATTTGTTGAAGGAGTTGCACGGATGCCACGTGATATCTCAGTGGTAGCCTTTTGGAGAAAAAAAATTTAATTGGAGATTAACGTGTTCTTTTGGTAGAAATAGTAGGGGCTGCAGCGTGATTTGTTGAAACTGCACGGTGTTTAATTGGAAATTGGTACAACAACCTCACGGCTAGGAGCTACTTCTTTTTAGGCCATTGCAATTTCAATTCATTTTGGTAGATGCACATGTCACATAAGTTGGTAGAAAATTATGTTTGTTTATTTCATTTAGTTTTAAAATATTTTTCATTGCATTTTGAGTTGCTTTTGATTCCTCTAATTTAGTGTTGCATTTTAGTAGTTTTAACTATGCTTAGATATTTGTTTGCTCTAATATTGGGTTTAGCATTTTCACTCTCTGGACTCGATTTTAAAAAAATAACTGCAACCAACGTTTTATGTGTCAAATGCAAGATATTTGAGTCTATTTTCTAGGAAAAAAAACCTCATCTCATTTAGAGCTATGTAGAAAAAGTTATGGATAAAACATTGAGCAAAGGTCAGAGCTGTCCTGTTCCAGCGTGAATTTTAAATTTTCCGCATTCACTACAAAAACACTTTTCAAAACCCCCCTTTCGTGTTAGACTTGACTCTGAACTACAGTTGGTCCTTGTGAGACGACCTAGGGGTCATTCCCTAGCATTATACTGCATTTTTGAATTGCAATCAAATTTGTATGGGCTGCGACACCCATCAAATTTTGGCGCCGTGCCGGGGACCAACGGTTCGGTTTTAGGTCTTTTGTTGTGTTAGTGTGTGTTGTGTTTTGTCTTGTGTTGTGAGTGTGATGTTCTGTTTTGTGAGTTCGTCATTGTGTGTTGCATTTAGGTAGCTTTAGTTACATATTATCATTGCATTCTTCCCCTTCCCCTTTTTCTATATGTCTACCTATTTTGCTTCTGTGAATAATGCTTATTCTGTCAGTGCCTATGATTATGATTCTCCTTCTGGATGTTACTCTGATGATTGTGATGTATACTCTGCTGATTTCTGTGCTGAGAACAATATGACTCATCCTCCCACTCATGAGAGTGCTCTTTCGGAGCTAGTTTCACTTCATGAGGATGATGCTCATTTCGTTCTCACCTCTGGACTAACACATTTGCTGCCTAAGTTTCATGATTTTACAGGTGAATGCCCTCACAGACATTTGGAGGAGTTCTACACCATTTGCTCTTCAAAGAAACCTCCTCATGTCCCCGATGATCACATGTTTTTAAGGGCATTTCCGCATTCATTACAAGAAGCAGCAAGGAATTGGTTGTATTCTCTTCCTCCAGGATCCATCACCTCTTGGGAAGATCTTGAGCAACTGTTCTTGGATAAATTCTTTCCTGCTCAGCATGGCTACAACAACGATCCTGGATGGAATGACCCTAGCTTGGGATGGTATGATGCTCCACAGAAATATCAGTCATTCCAGAATTCTTGTGTGCCTTCCCCCCCTGTCCAGGAACCACAACAGTTGCAGTTTCATGAGCCTACCCAAGTAACTCCTCATCTTTCCACTACTTCTGAGCCTACACTGAAGGAGTTATTGAAGTAGATGACTATTCAGAACATTCAGTTCCGGCGGGAGAACATGGAGTTTCAGCAGGAGACCAAAGCTTTCATTCAGAGTTTGACTGATCAGATGGGGCAGATGGCCACTCAGCTCATTGAGGAACAGTCTTATGTTTCAGAGGGATCAATATTTCAGATTGTTCAGTTTCCAGATGATGTTGATGCCATCCACATAGGAGATGGGGAGTAGAGTCATGAGTCTGCTATTGCGTCATCTACTTTCCCACCTTCCTATGTCCCTACTGTTGCACCTGAGGAGACTGATGAAGAATTGGAGGAACAGGCAAATATGAGAAACACCTTTGAGATAGGTAGACCACTGTCATCTTCCACCACTTTAACCACATCTAGGGAAGTGGAGGTAAGCATACCTAAGATTGATGGAGTTTGGTACACTTTGAGGATTGTTCAAAGTGTGTTGCGGATTGCAGAAGAGGGGATATCTTGCTGCAAGTCTTGTTGTATTGTTGTTGCCTATAAAAGCCTTGCTGTAAAAACCTTGACCATTATAGTGCATTTGCTTCCTGGTATTGGAAGGACACTGGATGTAGGCATTGAGTCCGAACCAGTATAAAAACATGCATTTCAATTCTCTATCCCTACTGATAACGATCTAAAAACCGTAATTTTTACACTTAAATTTGATATCAAATCACACCCTTTATGACTTAGAATGAGCTTAGAATCATGTAAAACATTTAGTTTAGTCATAAGAGAGTCAAAAGTTGTTTTTAGAGATATTATGCTTGTTTTACATTGTTTTCGCAGGATTTGATGAGAATTGAAGGATGGAAGTGAAGAAGGGAGGACTTAGACTCAAGAAAGGATGAGAAAAGAAGAAAAAGAAGAGTGAGGTCTACCGCTCAGCGCCAATTCCAGCGCTGAGTGCCAGCTTTGAGGAGGAAGGCACTATTTCTCGCCTGAGCGGTTGATAATGGTTGAAAAACCGTTATTTTCATACTTAATTTTGATATCAAATGCATCCTTATTGACTTAGAAACTTGCTTGGAATCATGATTTTTCTTTAGTTTGAAAAAAAAAGAAAGAAAAGCATTGAGCTAATGTGTTGAGCAAAAGTGAAAAAGATAGAAAAGATATAATGAGAAAGATAAGCTCAATGGAGAAAAAGGGGAAAAATTGGGAATAAGTAAGATTGGTTGAAAAAGAGAGTTTGTGCTTAAATTATGAATGTATAAATAACTCTCTTAACTCAAGGTGATGGAAGAGGCCTCGAGGAGATCACCTTTCGGAGCGGTGCGAACACTAATCGAAGTCCTCGAAGCTTCTCTAGAGAGAAATGACGTAGCGGAATGTTGAACAATCTCTAGATTGAGAGAGAAATCAGAAGAAAATAGGTTGAAAACCCTAATCGAACATCGAGAACCCTAAAATGGTAAGGAGACTCGAAACAGGCCGATTAAACGGTGAGAATCGAAGTTTAATCGGTGGAAAAGTTTTGGATCGGTTCAAAAGAGGTTTTAATCGGAGGAGATGGAAAAAAAATCGGTGAAGATGGAAGAAATTTGAAGAAGTTGGTGAATCGGTGAAGGAAATAACAAATCGGTGAAGAGAAATGGTAGATCCGTGAAGAGGAAATGGAGTGAAGGCACTAGAACAAGAAACCCTAGCAGAGGTGGTTTGTGTTTCGTGGAGAAGACGCGAGAATGAAAGTGTTGTTGATGAGTCGGGCTGCGAAGGAAAAATGATGCGCTGATGTATTGAAGTGCTGACGCAGGCAGAGGAAGTGTCAACAAAGAAATGGATCTCCGTGGAGGAGAGAGAAGCACGGTGGAGTAATTGGAAAAAATGAAAATAAGAAGTGTGCTTTGGAAGGTGGCTAGAGGTCTTTGGACTCTCTAGGCTATGACTTTCAAGAGAGAATAATTTTCTGAATTAGAAAAGTTTATTCTCATCAATCTCAAAAGTGGGAAATACAATGATGAGCTGGGTATTTATAGTGACCCATGCTCCTTGCAAGCTACATTACAGATACAATAAAATGTAAAATTAAGAAAAAGAGAACTACGTTAGGGAGGATTCCATCACAAGGGTTTTGTGATGTAGAAAAAACCAATTTTCCTTGTTAGCCCAACCACATTATAGAGAATAATTAAAAAACAATTGATCGTCCTACCCCTATCCCTAGGTAGTATTTCTTAATCAAGGAATTACTCACCAGTTCATGACATTACTGTACGTCCCCGTATCAATAAAGACAAACAACAGTTATCGAATGAGTTAAACGATAAAAGCATTAAG
>NW_014541837.1:2311311-2315113 GCF_000741045.1 Vigna radiata var. radiata
CTCATTTATTGAGTTTTGCTTGATTCTAAGCTCATTCTAAGTAGTAGAGGGAGTAATTTGGTCTAAAATGACATATGAAAATAACTGTTTTTCAACCTTCATCATCTACCCCAAACCCGATCCCTCGGCGAAAAGAGCCTATTACTAGATACTGGTTTACTATCCCTAGTCTCCCCTAGTAATTAGCAATGCATTATATACAAAAGCAAAATACAATTCATCGTCCTACCTCTATCCCTAGGCGGTATTGCTTAATCAAAGAATTTTTCTATCAGTTCATGACTTCCCCGTAGATCCCCATATCGACAAAGGCAAATATCTTTATATCGAATGAGTTAAACGATAAAAGCTTTAAGCATAGATAATAAACCCAACAATTGATAATAGAAGCATATGCAAGCATATAAATAAATAAGAATTTCAATAAAAGAGAGTTTCAAAAGATTACATTGTTCCCCAACAATAAAGGGTTTAGTTCACCATGGACATGGTGAAACTAGATGGAATACAATGAAAAAATGGAAAAGCAAACCCCAGATTTGATAAATTGGAGCCTAAGCATCCAAGAAATCTTCTCCAAGGAGTGTAAAACAGCTCTGTACGTCTCTTCTGCCAAAAGAATAATCTGAAGGTCGCACTGGGCTATTTATAACATAGAAAAGTAACAGAATTTCAGCCCAAGCCCAGCAGACAACCGCTCAGCGCCTAATTTGGCCGCTGAGCAGTCTTATTTCACTGCTCTGCGGTTTGTCCTTAATCGCAGAACCGCTCAGCTGTGCTTTTTGATGCTCAGTGGTGTAGAGTTTCTTCTTTTCTTCCTTTTTCTCCTTCTCTCTTGAGTCTAAGTCCTTCCTACTTCACTTCCATCTTCAATTCCCATCAAAACCCTGCAAAACAATGCAAAACAAGCATAATATCTCTAAAAACAACGTTTAACTCTCATGTGACATAACTTAAGTGTTTTACTTGATTCTAAGCCTATTCTAAGCCATGAAGGGTGTGTTTTGATATCAAATTTACGCATGAAAATAATGGTTTTTAGACCGTTATCAATGGGCACTCAATGCTATCATGATGATTTCAACCACTGGTGGGAACCTCATTCAAACATGTATCAAAGCCAATTTGGGCAGCAATCCTCCATGCGAAGAGAATCGTTGGGGGAAGCTGAACAACGTCTTTGGCAGAAACAATCCTCTATGCCAAGAGAAACGTTGAGGGAAGTTGAACTACGTCTTTGGTAGAAACAATCCTTTATGCCAAGAGAAACGTTGGGGGAAGCTGAACAACGTTTATGGAAAGAACAACTCTCTATGCCAAGAGAAACGTTGGGGGAAGCTGAACAACGTCTTTGGCAGAAATAATGCTCTTTTCCAAGAGAAACTTTGAGGGAAGCTGAACAACGTTTATGGAAAAACCAACTCTCTTACATGATGAAGTCTCTGGGTCTCAAGGGTAATACTGAGGTTAGCCCTAGGGAGGAATGTCAAGTCACTATCTTTGAAAGTGATAAGGTTGTTTATGAGGAGAAGATAAAGGAAGAAAAGATAGAGATAGATGAGCAGAAAATAGAGGAGAAAAAAATGGACGAAAAGGAGGAGAAAATAGAGGAAGAAGAGATAGAGATAGATGAGGAGAAGATAGAGGAGAAAAAAACGGAGAAAGATGAAGAGAAAATAGAGGATAAAAAAATGGAGAAAAATGAGGAAAAAATAGAGGAGATAGAAACAAAAAGGTTGAGTGAGAAAGAAAAAGAAGTGGTTGAGAGAAAAGAAAAAAAGAGAAAATGTGTGAAAATAAAAAAAAATAAGAGAAAAGAAAAAGAGAAAATTGAGAGAAAAGAGAAGTGAGAAAAAGAGGAAGAGAGGAAAGAAGAAAAGATCATATGAAAAACCCCTTCCTTATCCAAAAAAGTATCATAGGAAGGATATGAAATTTGAGAGCTTTATGTAGATCTTCAAGAAATTAGAGATTAAAATTCCTATGATTGAGACATGGAAACATGTGCTTGGTGTTCTCAACTTTCTAAAGAAATTTAGCAAAAATAAGAAAAAGAAAAGAATATTAAGCACAGAGAATCAACACCTAGTGATGGGTGTTTTTATCTTTCTGTTTTATTCTTTATCTTTCTAAATATATATATATATATAATACTTTTTTGTTTTTATTTTTGGGCTAATTGTGTGCTCTAATGCAGTGTTCTTTAGTGTCTACACGATAAAATTTGTACTAGGAGCACAAGATCATCAGGAGGCAGATAAGGAAGGAAAATTGGTTCACCAACACCCTGATGTGAAAAGTGACAAACCCAAACCTGGAACAACAATGAAATTCAAGAATAGGTTATGGGTTGTCAAGACTATCAAAGCAAACAAAGCTCTTAAGATTGAGAATCCTTAGAGTTGGTGATAAGGAAATTTCCGAGATTTTGTTGGTGTCATGAAGGAAGGAAGAACGCCAACATAAAATACCAACACCTACTGATGGGTGTTTGAGTTTTATCGGGTCAAGCTAATGACGTTAAAAGAGCGCTTGTTGGGAGGCAAACCAGTTTCTGAATTTTTATCTTTTATTTTGTTTTGATTTTATTTTATTTTATTCTTTTATTTTATTTTATTTTATTTTATTCTTTTATTTTATTTTATTTTTTTAGGTTATATGCTACTTCTGATAGCAGTGATGATAGCATCTACTGATGGATGCTTGTTGACAAATTGGCAAGTGTACCAAATCGTACAAGTAATATAAATGGTAAGACCAGGTATCGTTTTTCCCAAGAGACTCGTAAGGCTTTCTCATTCGTGTGAATTAAAATAATAAGACTTGAAAAATAAAAATTAGTAAATTGGTTTTGAGAACAACATATATTAACATGCAAAAATAATGTTGATTAAATTGACAAATGAAAACAATGGAAGAATGAATGTTGTTGGGTACTAACAATTTCATCTATCCCTATCCTCCCTTAGTAATTAATACCACATTAGAAACAGAAGTTAGCGCAATTGATCGTCCTATCCCAATCCCTAGGTAATATTGCAAAATCAAGAGATTACTTACCAATTCATGTCATTACTGTACGTCCCCATATCAATAAAGACAAACAACGATATACCGAATGTGTTAAACGATAAAAGCTTTAAGCACAGATGATAACCCAACAATAGTCAATCAAAACATATGGAGACCATATAAATATTCAATAGTTTCAATAAGAGAGAGCATCAAAAGATTACATTGTTTTCCCCAACAACAATAGGGTTTAGTTCACCATAGACATGGTGAAACTCGATGAAAAATGGAAGAAGAATGGAAGAGCAAACCCTAGAAAAGATGAAAAGGAGCCTAAGCATCCAAGAGATCCTCTCCAGAGAGGAAAGTTAGGTCTGGTCGTTCTCCCCTGTCAAAAGAATGACTCTGAATTCGTAATAGGGGTATTTATAGGTGAGGAGCGCGTCAAAAATAGGCCCAAGTCCAGCGTGCCACCACCGAGCGGTTTAAGTGTGCCGCCCGGCGATTTCCCATAACTTGCCACCACCGCCCGACAGCAACCGCTGGCGCTCGGCGGTTTCCCATATCCTGCTGCCGCCGCCCAGCGGCTATCGCTGGCACCCGGCGGTTTCCCTCAGTGACAATTTCCATGCCTACTCCTCGTCCTGGACCGCCCAACGGTTTAAGTGTGCCGCTGGGCGGTGCGTCGACTCTTCAAACTTCATTTTTCTGCTCTTTTCTTGAGTCAACGACCTGTATCTTCAACTCCATTCTTACTTTTCTCAAATTAGCTACAAAACAATGCAAAATA
>NW_014541837.1:2315723-2326221 GCF_000741045.1 Vigna radiata var. radiata
CATTCATCTCAAACAATCAACATCTTCTCATGCAAATGTCATCAAAAGGACTTTTCCAAGCTTGTAATGAGGTTGGGCTAACAAGAAAAATTGGTTTTTCTAGAATGGAAAATCCTTGAGTCAAGAGAGCTAACAAGACATTCAATATTTACGCACAACTCTCTCTCTCACCAAAATTTCTCATTCCCAACTTCTTCCCTTTTCTTTTTCTTTTTCATTGAGCTCATCTTCATGCTTTTCTTCTTTTCTTTTCTTTTTCTCATGAATTTTTCTCTTTTCACAACAATTGAGCTCAATGCCTTTTACTTGCTTTTTCAATTTTCCCCCGTACAACCCCAAACTTGAACCTTTTCATCGCTTACAAATAAGCTCATCCTAACTCAAGGTAAAGATTTACAAGACAAGGGTTCACATACTGTTTAAGGCTAAGGTTCAAAAAGGGTATAATATTTCAAACACTTTAGGTGAAAATTTGGCTAGAGAAGGGTTTTCAAAAATGGCCTTGATCATATGACATTCACATGCAATTCAATCGATTATCAAGATTAAGGCAATATCATCCATGTTTTCCTGTGAACAATTGCATACAACAATAAAAACTCTGGAGCTCAAAATCTCACACACATGCTTCCTCACACAAAATTCTTTCATACATCCTGCCTAGCATCATGACCACAATCATAAATTCATCACCCATCTATTTCCTGGATATCATCATGCATTACAACTCAATTCTCATCCACATCAAATAATCATCAAATAGATCCATCATGCAAATTAGTTAGTCAAACATTTTCAGAACAAGTAATAAAGCCAAGAATACACACCAAAATTAAAATTCAACCTATTCTAGGAATTTAAAAAGCAAAAGTGTAAGAAGAAATCTAGGATGCCTCCTAGTAGCGCTTGTTTAACGTCACGAGCCTGACCCAAACCTGGTTGGCACTTGTCAGTAAGTGCACTACCTTCCACCACCCATTAGTAGGTGTACCGTTCGGATATCCTTCAGTGGATACCAAAAATTTAGCATCCCTTAGTAGATGCTACCCAAAAATTGTTCACAAAATTTCAAAAAGTACAAGTTCCAAAGAATATAAAACCAAAAACCGAAAAAGAAAATTGTTCATAAAAATACAAAATTTTATTTCCAACAAATTCAGCTCTTCTTCTTCACATTGGGATTGTCATCATCCCACCAGCTCACTTTTCTTCGGTCCACCTTCTTGGTCACTTTTGAATATGGTCTTTGAATCTCCACCATTCCTTTTTCCTTCAGCTCCTTTACCATCATTCCTTTCTCTTAAATCTCACTTTGCTTCCCGGTAGGATTGGATCCTCTTTTGGTTCTGGGTGAATGGTTCTTCTCCCTTTATCCTCAGGCACTTGCAAAACACAACAACTGTCATAATGAAAATTAATACTTGTGGATTTGTCTTCCTCTGCAACTTCACTTCTGGATCTTTTATATTTGACTTTTCTAACTGCTCTTTGTACAGTTTCTTTAGAGCCATAAAGCAATACTCGATCATAGTCTTTTAACTTTATTCCTCCATCATGGATACGTATAACCATCTTGGAGGTTCGCATAAACGGTCTTCCCAGGATTAATGAATTTTTTCCTTCATTAGCCATATCCACAACTATAAAATCAATCAAAAACTCCAACTCATCAATCCGCACAGTTGCATCTTCCACCATCCCAATAGGTTTCTTCATAGATCCATCTGCCACTGTCAAGATCACCTTGGTAGGCTTCAATTTTACCCCTTTTATCTTCTTGAAATCACTGAGAGGCATCAAATTAATGCTTGATCCTGAATCGATCAAAGCCTCTCTTAGATCCACATTATTGATGACACAAGGAAGGGTCAAAGCTTCTGAATCCTCTAGTTTGTGTGGATTGTTCTTCTTCCTGGGTTTTGCCCACTGCTCCTGATTTTCTTCATAGCCCAAATCAAGTAACCTTTCTAGATAATATTTGATCTTGTCATCACCTTCAGGAGCTTGTGAAGATGTTATAGGATTAAGGGGTGCCTCCTTAAGAATTTTGCGGAGTGATTCTTTAATGTCTTCCTTCTCCTTTTCTCTTTCTGATTTCTTCCTTTCGCTTCTCTTATGTTTATTACTCATCCTTTCCTCCTCTTCGTCATCGCTGTTGCTAATCTCAATTGTTTCGTCTTCTAATCTCCTCTTTCCTCCTGTTGCAACAACTTTGCATTCATCTTTTGGGGTAACCTCAGTATTAGCCCGAAATTGATGCTTCTCTGTGGTTTCAACCCTCTTAGACAGTTGTCCTATTTGTGTCTCTAGTGATCTAAAAGTCACCTGATCACTCGCTTGTTGAGATTCATAGACCTTCAAAAATTTATCAAACCTGTCAGTTAATTCTCTGACTGTCTCAGTCAAGCTGCTTAATTATTGCCATAAGGGAGAAGGTTGCTGTCGGAAGTGACCTCCTTTTCCAGAAGAAGAATTCTGGCTTTGCCCAATACCTGGATGATTTTTCCAACTTTGGTTAGAACCACCTTGGTTGAAATTTCCTTTTTTGTACTAAAATTGGGACCCCATATAATTCACGTCCTGCAGTCTTTCCTCTGTAAAAGCACATTGACTATTAATATGGTCACCACCGCACAAATCACATAACTGTTGTGCTTGGGAAATATTTCTTAGCCCCCGAGGAAGATCAGAAACAACCTTTAGTAACTTGTCCAACTTCTGACTGAGGAGGTAATTTTGTGCTGCTACTGCGTCTTCAGTGGGGAGATGTAAAAGTCCTCCTTTTTGCGTGCCTCTTTCACTCTGTGACACTTCATTGAGAGCCATCTCTTCAATTAAGTTATACGCCTCATCCTCTGTCTTTCTATTAATACTGCCTCCAGCTGAGGCATCTATCATCATTTTAGACTGAGCGCGCAAACCTCCAAGGAACGCTAGCAAGTATGAAGCTTTGTCAAACCCATGAACTGGGGTTGCTCTCAACAATGCTTTGAATCTATCCCAAGCTTGCCCAAGTGTTTCTTCCATTCCTTGTTTGAAAGAAGAGATTTCTAACTTCCCCTGATTGATCTTTGGTGGTGGGAAGAATTTAGTAATAAACTGTTGGACCACTGCTTCCCACGTCCTGAACGTTCCCTCCGGGAAAGAATTCAACCAGTCTTTTGCATTTCTTCCCAGTGAGAAAGGAAATAAGGTAAGTCTGATTCTATCGTCTGTCACTCCAGTTATCTTCAGTGTGTTGCAAATTTCTCCAAAGACTGTCAAATGCTTGTAAGGATTTTCATTTCACAACCCATGGAATTGGTTGTTCTGGACTAACTGGATGAGCGTCGGACTCATCACCACGCTGGTTGTGTTGTCTGTTAGCACTTCAATGCTGTTAAAATTCAAGGGGCCAACTGTATTAGCTGCGTCCCCTAGAGTGCGTCTGGGAGGAGGTTGATTGGCCATCTCCTCAAGATTTGGTTCAAAAGTCTCGGGTGGAGTAACTTCTGGAGAAAGAGATTTTTCACACAAAGGGCGTCTCTTCCTCCTCTCGTATGGTAGACCTTCTAGCAGAGGTTGTTGGTTTTTCCTGCTTCTAGTATATATTGATTCCTGCATGCACAAGAAACACACCCTAAAAGCACTTTTAAAGAAAATAAAACAAAACGCAATAAAAGAAAAACAAAAATAATTACAATCAAGTCAAATTCAATCAATTCACATTACTAGACAAATAAACCTCGAGTCCCCGGCAACGGCGCCAAAAACTTGTTGACAAATTGGCAAGTGTACCAAATCGTACAAGTAATATAAATGGTAAGACCAAGTATCGTTTTTCCTAAGAGACTCGTATGGCTTTCTCGTTCGCGTGAATTAAAATAATAAGACTTGAAAAATAAAAATTAATAAATTGGTTTTGAGAACAAAATATATTAACATGCAAACATAAAGTTGATTCAATTGACAAACGAAAACAATGGAGGAATGAATGTTGTTGGGTACTAACAATTTCATCTATTCCCCTCTCTCTTACATACTACCCTTGAATATTACATTGATTCAATTGTTATGCGACTTTCTTAGACTCCCTTTAACCCGATCCCTCGGCGAAAAGGGCCTAATATTAACTACTGGCTTGCTATCCCTATCCTCCCCTAGTAATTAATACCGCATTATAAACAGAACTTAGCGCAATTCATCGTCCTATCCCTATCCCTAGGTTATATTGCAAAATAAAGATATTACTCACCAGTTCATGTCATTACTGTACGTCCCCATATCAATAAAGATAAACAACGATATACCGAATGAGTTAAACGATAAAAGTCTTAAGCACAGATGATAACCCAACAATAGTCAATCAAAACATATGGAGACCATATAAATATTCAATAGTTTCAATAAGAGAGAGCATCAAAAGATTACATTGTTTTCCCCAACAACAATAGGGTTTAGTTCACCATAGACATGGTGAAACTAGATGAAAAATGGAAGAAGAATGGAAGAGCAAACCCTAGAAAAGATGAAAAGGAGCCTAAGCATCCAAGAGATCCTCTCTAGAGAGCAAAGTTAGGTCTGGCCATTCTCCCCTGTCAAAAGAATGACTCTGAATTCGTAATAGGGGTATTTATAGGTGAGAAGC
Organism: Vigna radiata var. radiata; assembly: GCF_000741045.1. Classification (NCBI taxonomy): domain Eukaryota; kingdom Viridiplantae; phylum Streptophyta; class Magnoliopsida; order Fabales; family Fabaceae; genus Vigna; species Vigna radiata. Next base: position 2,320,351 of record NW_014541837.1, read on the forward strand.
GCGTCAAAAACAGGCCTAAGTCCAGCGTGCCACCGCCGGGCGGTTTAAGTGTGCTGCCCGGCGGTTTCCTATAACCTGCTGCCGCCGCCCGGCGGCTATCGCTGGCGCCCTGCGGTTTCCCTCAGTGACAATTTCCATGCCTACTCCTCGTCCTAGACCGCCCAGCGGTTTAAGTGTGCCGCTGGGCGGTGCGTCGACTCTTCATACTTCATTTTTATGCTCTTTTCTTGAGTCAACGACCTGTATCTTCAACTCCATTCTTACCTGTCGCAAATTAGCTACAAAACAATGCAAAATAAGCATAAAATCGCTAAAAGCAACTTTTGACTCTCTTCAGACTCATTTATTGAGTTTTGCTTGATTCTAAGCTCATTCCAAGTAGTAAAGGGTGTAATTTGGTCCAAATTGACATATGAAAATAACTGTTTTCAACCGTCATCAATGCTTCTACAACATCTACTGATGGATGTTTCTATGAAAGAGAAAGATTAGCATTTACTGATGGGTGTTAATGAGACAAATATGTATCTACTGAAGGATACAGGAAGGTACACCTAATTATGGGTGATGGTAATGTTTGCACCTACTGATGGGTGCTAGAAAAGGTTTAGGTCAGCCTCGTGACGTTAAACAAGCGCTACCTAGGAGGCAACCCAGTTAATTGTTTTTCTTATTTTTAACCCTGTTTTAGTTGCATTATACGCTTGAGTCTTGCATAAGAGAGGGGAAGTGCATTAAATTGAAAATTGAAAGTTGAAATCAATTGTTACAAGTTTTAAAACGTGAAGGCAAGCCAAGAAAAGGGGGAGAAATTTTTAACGCCCACCGCTCAGCACTCATTTGACCGCTCAGCGGTGGCGTTGCGGACTGCAACATGGGCTTTTTAAAAGCTCAACGTTGGAGGCCAATTTGCACACTTTTAAGACCTCCCTAGGGTGCACCCAAGCGTTCTTTGCAGACCCTAGCACTTTTCTTTAACTTTCAAGAGCATTCTTAAGGATTTCCTCCACTTTTCTCATCACCCATTCACCAAATTTTCATAGTTCTTCACTTTTCACTCATTCCATTAACAAAGTTTGGGGTTTTTGGTGAGAGCATTGCATTGGAGAAGCATTCATCGTCATTCATAGATTATTTGCAAGCATCTAGAGTATCTCTACTCAAGTAAGTCATGCAATTTCATTCATAGGGTTTCTTGAATTTAATTTGTTGAAGAACATGTGTAGATTAAGGATTTTGCTTTCTATGCATGATTTGATGAAATAGAAACATTTTGCACCGATTAATTTGCATTATTTTTATTTAGAACGAAGTTATTTGTGATTAAGTGGAGATGAGAGTGGTTAGGCACAGGTTTTGCAAAAATCCTGACGCCACCGCTGAGCGGTCAATGGGCGCTGAGCAATGGGCGACAAATTTGTTTTTGGCTTTGTTTTTTATGATGCAGGTGGCGTTGAGGGGTTTTCTTTGGCCCTGAGTGTTGGGTAGTGTTTGAATGGTGTATGATTGATGGTTTGCTAACTCTTAATGGTGAATTTCCTTGGTCGTTTGAATTGTATTTGATGTAGGAATGACATCATCGTCAAGGAGAGTGAAGACCATGGGAAACAAGAGAAAAGAGCCGTAGAGGCCAAGGAGATTTTATTCTCACAGGTTCCTCTCTAAGACAAATGGGGAGCACTTCTTGATTGTTAAAGAAAGGAGATTGCTGATGGAGAGGAAGGCCATTTGGATTCCAGACTTGGCTCCTCAGTTTGGTGCAGAGCTTGAAAGCAGAAACTAGGAGAAGTTGGCTACATATCCTGTGCCAGCCAATATTGAGGTTGTGAAGGAGTTTTATACTAATGCCCTATCCAGAGGACTACAGATGGAGAGGTACACTAGTTATGTGCGAGGGGAGATTATCAGGTATGATCCCGAGATTATTAACAGGTTCATGGGCACTGAGTGGGCTGGTGAGCAGTGCTAGTATGCGCTGAACATAGGGGAATTTTCAGATCATGAGGATATTGAGAGGGTGTTGTGTGTACCTAGATGAAACTTTCATAGGAACCCAAATGGTGTGCCCATCAACATCAAAAGGGCATATCTGACACCCTTGGAGAAGTATTGGATGGCATTTACTCATGCCAATGTTAAGCCATGCTCCCATGTTTCTGATATCACTATTCATCAGATTATGTTCATCTACTGTATGTTGAGACAGATGGACGTGAATGCTGGTGAGGTCATTACCAACGAGATCCAAAGTTGTGCAACTACTGTGAGTAGCAGGACACCATTGGGACATCCTTCCCTTATTACATACTTGTGCCAGCAGGCTGGGGTGGATACTTCTATTCCACCATTTGAGAGGCCTAGGAAGGCCATAAATGTTGCCTACTATAGACAGTTTTGTGGAGGAGATGAGGCAGCTGGATTAGTGCCTATGAGATGGCTCAGGAGAGAAGCAGCTCAGCAGGATGAGCCAACACAACACGCAGAGCCGATCCAGATGAGGGACATATACATGTCTATGATAGAGGCTAGGATGGAGTCTCTCTGCTGAGGGCAGGTGGCCACAACCGAGATGATTATAGGTCTATATGACACACCGCCGGTGCATAGATGGACTATGGACGAGTTCCATAGTGTTATGGCTTGGCCTCAGGAGCAAGCACAGGGGAGTGGAGCTGGAGTAGCTGAAGATCCAGCTATGGACGAGGACGATGAGGAGGAGGATGATGTGAAGGATGCAGAGCTTGGAGACGATGAGGGTTCGGATGATAGCATGGGCTGATAGGGCATCTGCTAATGGATGCCATTGCAGTAGGACAGGGTTTTATTTTATTTGTCTTTTGTACTTTGAATTTCTAGAATAGGTTTAATTTGGTTAAGTAGTGTAGGTGTTTGTACTTGCCTGAACACCTTTTCTGACTATGGTTTGACTTGGTTGTATTGCATGATGAGTTTGTTTGATGAAGTTTGATGTGGATGATGATTGAGATTGTGTTACAAGCTGCTATACAGATGAATTGTTCACTAGCTTGTGAACAGGTGCATGATGATTTATGATTATGATTATGATGCTAAGCAGGGTGTATGTTGATATTTGAGATGTTGAGTGAGCATAGATGTGTGAGGTTTTGAGCTCCAGAGTGTTTGTTGATATATTTGCTATTCATTTGGAAGCATGAATGATATTGCCTGAATCTTTATGATTGATTGAATTACATGCTTATGTCATATGATCAAGGCCATTTTTTATAACCCTTATGTAGCCAAATTTTCGCCAAAGTAAAAGGATCATTTGATGCTTTACCCTTTTTGAACCTAAGCCTTAAATGGGATGAAAACTCTTGTTTTGCAAATCTTTACCTTGAGTTAGGTTGAGAAATATTTTGTGGTGTTGATAAAGGTTCAAGTTTCGGGTTGTTGGGGGAAATTGAAAGGCAAAAGAAAGGCAATGAGCTCAAGTGTTAACTGAAAGAATCATGACAAAAGAAAGGAAAGAAAAGAAAAAGCATGAAAGGTGAGCTCAATATAGAAGAAAAAGGAAAAAGGGAAAGCTGGGAATGAGTGAGATTGGTAAAAAAGAGAGTTTGTGTTTGAACCATGATTATGTGAATAAACTCTCTTAACTCAAGGATTTTGTGATCTGAAAAACCAATGTTTATTGTTAGTCCAACCACATTATAAGCCTTGAAAAGTCCTTCTGATGACATTTGTATGTAAAAACGTTGATTGTAGTAGATAAATGTCAATTTTGTTTCATGTGACAGGTGAATAGTAGAGAGAAGAGTGACCTCCTGAAACACTTGAGTGATTGAATGAAACACTTTGCTTGGAAAGGATTGATGAATTTCATGATTACATCTATGCTTAATGGATTGATCATTCATAGAAATAGCATCTGTTGGAGAATATGTGATTATGTGAACAATATTTTAACTGGAATGAGTTGAAACATGTATGCATCTTGATAGATTTCATTGAAAAGCTGAATTAAGGAATCACTTGTTATGAAAGGATGAGTTGAGCTATTTTGATGATAGGTGGGAAGGCTAAGTTGTGTCTTGTTTGCTTGAGGACAAGTAAAGTTCTAAGTTTAGGCTTGTGATAAAGGTCTAAAAACCGTTATTTTTACACTTAAATTTGATATCAAACCACACCCTTTATGGCTTAGAATGAGCTTAGAATCATGTAAAACACTTAGTTTTGTTGATAGAGAGTCAAAAGTGGTTTTCAGAGATATTATGCTTGTTTTACCTTGTTTTGGCAGGATTTGATGAAATTGAAGGATGAAAGTGAAAAAGGGAGGACTTAGACTCAAGCAAGAATGAGAAAAGAAGAAAAAGAAGAGTGAGGTCCACCGCTCCGTGCCAATTTCAGCGTTGAGTGCCAGCTTCGAGGAGGAAGGCACTGTTTCTTGCTTGAGCGTCCTGCGACTTTGAGGGCCAACGCTGAGCACCAGTTTCCACCACTGAGCGCCCTACAATTATAGGGGCCACCGCCGTGCGGTCACATGGGCGCTGAGCGCCTAAATTATGGGCCTGGGTCAAAATTCTGTTACTTTTATGCGTTATAAATAGCACCAGTGCGACCCTCACAGTAATCTTTTGGTAGTGGAAGACTTCAGAGCACTTTCTACACTCCTTGGAGGCGGTTTCTTGGATTCTTATTGATGAGTCTTTATTTTATTGATTTCACTTAGCTTATTGTACCAAATTTAATCAGGGAATTGTGCTTAATTGTCCGGTATTTTCCCGTTTTTCCTAATTATGCTTAATTTGATCGGAAATTCTAATTTTAATTAATTTGAATCTTTTGAGCTAATTATTTGCATTATTATTTTCATGGAAAATTTTTAAATATAATTTTGGACATTTGAAGGGTTGTCACATAATGCAAGACTCTCCACAAAAGAAATGTGCACAAGAAAGAGAGTACTATAGTCATTTTAACTTTTTGGGCTTTTGAAAAAGGTGTGCGTAAATTGAAAAGAGGGTGATATCTAGCAATTAGCATGCTGTCACGGCCAAGCATTTAATTTGGCATTTCAATATTAGCTTGGAGAATAAAAAGGTTGATTTCTTTATGGAGGAAACGGATGGTTGATGGCATGCTGTCACATCTTAGGTAGGAACACGTTAAGAAAACAAGTGATGCACGACCCACATTTGAAACATGTTGTAGACTTCATTCAGAATCTCATGGTCAGCAAAGAAAAAAGAAAGTTGTGCACAAGGTCAAGGCCTTCACACGGAGCAAGCCCTTGGAATTAAAAAGAAACCAAGGCCCACATTCAGCAACGGTGCAATCCAGCAAGCTCCAGCCTTCATCCATCCGAGAAGAGCAGCTTGAGCTTCACGGTCACACGTCTCAACAACTTCATTCCATGAGATGATCCAGTAGCTCCAACACGTAAGAAAGCCTTGGTTCAACTTCCATCCTCACGGTGCAACCTGCAGTAGAATGAAGGTGCACACAGCCCAACTCTCTCCATGCGGACAGCAAAACTCTCGGCCCAACTTCAGCTAACACCACCAACACGGTCTGATGAGAAAAATAAAGCACATCTTACACGACCCACCTTCATCACGCTCCATCAAGTTTAATTCGGTAGCAACAAGTCCACGCACCTCCATGCCCAACCAACCTTCTACAGGACCCATGGCAGCATAGCAGATGCAACCCACACACACAGTTTTCACGGCTTTTGATGGCAATGCTCTCTAGCTAGGACAAGCCAAATCTAGAAGCAAATCAAGCCATAACTTCATGGATGAAGATTGTAGAATTTGGTGGTGGTGAAAGGTGTTGATAGCTCATGGTTTTGATGAGTTGTATGGTGATGGAAGGTGTGTTTGGTGGTTTTCTAAGAGAGGTTGG
>NW_014541837.1:2326896-2330778 GCF_000741045.1 Vigna radiata var. radiata
AATACAAAGCCCAAATAAAATCTAGACTACTTGGCACATAATACAAAGCCCAAATAAAGTCTATACTACTTTGCCCAAAATACAAGGCCCAAAATTATTCTAACTCTGCTAAATCTTCATGATGGCTTTAGATGGCCAAAGAGAAAGAGTATAAATCCATCTTCCAGAGATGTCTCCAACTCTTCATGAATGTGCTAGGTAATGGCAAGGGGTATGCCATCATTCCCTCCCTCTTGAAAAGGATTTGTCCTCAAATCTTCTTGTTCTTTTATGACAAAAACATTTTTCTTATTATTGGTTATTTTGAGTATCTTTCCACCAGGATCAAAGATCCATATGCAAGTGTCATCAAACTCAAAACCAATAATCTTATGAGCCACAAACAACATATATCTAGATGAATGATTTAAATAAGACCTTATGCTAATTTTAAAAGAATTTACTTGAAAGCTTTGAAGGTCTATTCCATAAAATATTTGTGTTTACTTTGAGTTAATTGTATCCTAAAAGGTAACATCAACTCAAAGTTTGATTTGGAAAAATTTAAGGAGTTAAAAATAGTGGGAGGTGAAAAAGAAGTTGAAATTTCAAAAGTAAAAAATGGAGTTATGAATGATGGTTGGATGTATTGAGAAAAGTTAAGGATTGGAAAACTCCCCTCATCATCTTAGTCTCAACCTTAATTGTGGGAGTGGTAGGGTGCTTTAGTAACACTTCCTCCTCTTCTTTTATCTCAATCTCTTCTTTTTCTCTCTTTTCTTTCTCATTCCATTCTTTTATCTTTTTCTCTTCATACTCTCTTTTTCTTTCCTCCTCCTTTTTCTCTCTTCTTATTTGCTCCTCTCTGTCTTTGTTCTTTCTCCCTTTTCTCATGCTCCTCTTTCTCCCTTTGTTCTCTCTTCCTTCTTTTGTCTTCCTCTCTTCTTCTCTTCATCTTCCTTAAATCCTTTTGGACTTTTTCTTGTTTCTCATTAAGAATTCTAAGCTCTTCTTCCAACTTAGAAAGATACTCTTCTCTTTCAATTCTTTCTTTTTCTTTGAGAAGGGTTTCTTGCCTTTGCAAAATTTTAAGTGACTTTAGCTCTTTTGCTAAATTTTTCAAAGTGGGTTTTACAACCTTACTAGAGTCACTTCCAATTTCATAGGAATTAGTCTTAGACATCCTTAAAGGTTTTCAAAAATATGCAATGCAACAAACAAATACTTAAATTTCAAAGAAAGTTCTTTAAGAGATTTAAGGAGGCAAAAGACACCTAAGTTCACTTCAGGAAAGGGAGGTGAATCACAATGAATTGCTTAAATACCAAGCCTTTCCTAGCCAAAGTTTACCTTAGGCACTCTTGAACCAAATTTCTCAAAGGGAACTAAAGTTGAAATTAAAATTGACACACACTAAGCTATCACAATTAAAGAAAGCAAACTGGCTATGTGGCCTAATGATTAAGTTAGAAGAACTTTGGTTCCTCCAACCAACCAACTAAAAATGAAATTTACTATGAAATAAAGGTTCTTGTTAGGAGATGGGATTGAGCACCAAAGACTCCCCCAAGACACCTAACAAGGCCATGAGTTACAATAGAAGAAAAAGAAGAAAGATTACAAAGCCAAAAATTACAACCAAATCAAAGCTACCTCCCAAGGTGTTTCTCTCCTTTCTTTTGGCTACAACTCTAGACTTCAAGCTCCCTTTGGGTCTACACCACCTAGAAGGCTACCTCTAAGATATTGGATCACCTCACAAAGAGAACCTACACCACACAAAGTAACCAAAGCTGAAATTGTGCAAGAAGAAACAAGGGATAAAAGCAATAAAAAGGTCCAAAATCAAGAAAGGCTTTGCCAAAGGAATTTTAATTATGACAAAACAAAGAAATCCAAGAAGACAAGCAAGAAATTAAAGGTTAAGACACAAAGGTTAGCACTCAAAAGAAATCCTAATGAAAGGTGCTAGAATAGATTCACAAAACAAAAAACTACTACAAGAAAAGTGGGTGGTTCTTGTCTTTTGGCAACTTTGAGCAAATGGGGCACTAAGGCCACACTTTTAACATCATAGCCAAGACTTTTAGCCACTGGAAAGTGAAGATAAAACCCAAAATTGTGAGCAAAACACAATATTTTTTTCAGCACTTTTTAGGCTCTCTTTTGGTACTCTTTTGAGGCCTTTTGCTTAAAAGCTTTTAGCACTTCTTTTTCCACTCTTTTAAGGTGAAAAATAAGACCACCACACACTTGGAACATAGGTGATATATGGGTTTTAAGAGCCACAAAGACAAGAAACACAAAATAGAAAAAAATCCTACTAGAATCAACATGGAGTTGAAAACTAAAAACGTCAATAGAGAAATTTTTTTTTAAGAGCGCCAATGCTCTAATGGCAAGTATGAACCCAAAACAACAAAGATAAGACCCTCAAATAGTTGTATATGGTGCATTTTTGCAAACTATGTTATATATATTATTTTGATGATTTTTCAAAGTTACTAGAGAAAATGGACAAGAAAAGAACTACACATGACTCTAGACAAACATGGATGGATTAAAAAATTAAAATGACTCAATCAATGAAATGAACCAAATATAAATCAATAAAAGACCCAACAAAACAGTAAGGAATGACTCAAAAAAAGAAAAGGCACAAAATAGTAGCCAAACTAACAAAACATAACTTGGAAAACGCTAATGACAGCATTCTGGCAGCATTGACCTTTGCTTAGTGTTTTACTCATAACTTTCTCAAAAGAAGTCCAAATGAATTGATTGTTTTTTTGTATTAAACTATAAAGAAAGGGCTTTCTTTGGAGTATTTTTACGAATTTGTTAGACAACTGGGCTAGATGCAGTTTAAGTTTCAAAATCGTCCCAGTTTACTGCCAGAAAAAAAAAACAAAATGATATATGGAAAAAGAAAACACAAGACAAGTAAGGAAAACAATAAACAAAAAGGAAATAACAAAGGATCAAAACCAAGAAACTTGGCTCTTTGAAGAACCAAGGCTCTGATACCAAATGATGGCAATGCTCTAGCTAGGACAAGCCAAATCTAGAAGCAAATCAAGCCATAACTTCATGGATGAAGATTGTGGAATTTGGTGGTGGTGAAAGGTGTTGATAGCTCATGGTTTTGATGAGTTGTATGGTGATGGAAGGTGTGTTTGGTGGTTTTCTAAGAGAGGTTGGNGAATTTGGTGGTGGTGAAAGGTGTTGATAGCTCATGGTTTTGATGAGTTGTATGGTGATGGAAGGTGTGTTTGGTGGTTTTCTAAGAGAGGTTGGGCCAACTCTTGGAGGAAGGTGGCTAGAGGAGGCCACTTGGGTTGCTCTAGCCTAGGGTGACCTTAAAAGAGTAGTATGGCACAAAAATGGCAGCATAACTTTACTCTAAATCAAAGGTGATTACATGATGGAGAACACCTCTCTTTATAGGCTAAGGTGTCTCAAAAATGGGCTGAAACTTTAACCTAAAAGAGCCACCTTGGTTGTCTTGGAGAGCAAGGAGAAATCCTCACCAATAAGAGAGAGACAAGTGGCCAAAATCCTCTCAAATGAGAGGGTGACATGTGGCCACTACCTATGGAAAAACTCTCCATTCCTAGAGTGACACATGGCCACTAACTAGGAGGAAAGCTCTCCAATGGGAAGCCTCCACATCTCTTCGGACGAAATCTTGCTCCCTTGTCCTCCAAGCTTAGCCAAAATGTTGACCCCTTGGTCAACACACCCATTTTGGACATCCAAGCATAGTCAACTTTTGGCCTTGACCCTTTGTTGACTTGTTTGGTCAAAATCCTATTCTAATTGGCCCAAAATACAAGGTCCAATTGAAATCCTATACTACTAGGCCCACAATACAAAGCCCAAATAAAATCTAGACTACTTGGC